>NC_086373.1:15432590-15735282 GCF_036588685.1 Mytilus trossulus
TTTAAAAGCTGCTGACGTTGCTGCATATTCAGTCATCCGAGGCTATCACATGTTTCGGTTGAAAGTTCCACAGAAATGCAGAAATGCTCATCGGAAGCACGAAATTAATACAGTGTTTATGTTGAAATCTTTTAAATCGTACTTTAGTAAGGTTATAACTAGTAATTCGCAAATACACCTAATTATGTACCCCAACAAAATTAAAATAACAATTCAATTTAAATCAAAGTTTTATTGTCATATAAACTTTACAGTGTGTGACATATCACAATAACAAAAACAAATAAGACAATAACTAAGTAACTCAATATATATATATACAAATTCAGGTAAATATTAAAGGGTCCCCTGTCCTCAGTTCCATTGACCTATTTTATAAAGGATCCTAGTTTATTCACTTGTGTTGGTGTTGATGGTTTAAGCATATATATAAATATAACTTTGTCATTGTCATTGAGATTAGCAAATGAATAACAAAATGAATATCAAAATGAATAACAAACAATACCGAATTGCAAGGCAGAATTGCATTGGCAGAATCCAAAGCTTTTACACACCAAATGAATGGAAAACAAATGGTGTATTCCTGTCTTGTATACCATTATATGAGAGTAATTACAATTTAAATGTTTGGTTGTATAACTTATAAAGTTCGAATATTTAGCTAGCTGACATTTTTGGTCTCCTTATTTGTAATTTGGTTAAACAGATTTATAGTATTTATAACATATAACAATATATTAATTACCAATTTTAGTCTTGGAAACATAATTAATTTAGATTTAGTTGTATTCAGTGATGAACTAGCGTTCAGTAGCTGCATATATTCTTACGACATTTGTTTTTTTTAGTTGTTTTGTTCTCTGTTTTGATCTGATAAGTTGATATAAAAAAGTAGCTGTGATATGATTACCAATGGTAAAAGACGATTTCGATATACTACAAAAATCCCCGAAATTACGAATCTAAATCATTTCAAACGTTAAAACGATAGGCCTAATTTATGAACAAAAGAAAAAAAAACAAATATGAAATACACCAACTGAATTACAAACTCATGATATCATACACAAAATGTTGTGGGGTTAGTTATGTTAGTACACCTAACCCTCTTCCCAATCTACGACAGTGGTGTAACACCACAACACAAGAACAAACTGTACAAAACAATGAATGAAAAATAATATGATAAACAGCAATGAACGACAATTCAACTACAGGCTCCTGATTCAGAACAGGCGCATTAAGATAAGTACGGGGTTTAACAGATTTGCAGGGGCCAAATAATCCCTGTTTCTGGTTTGAATGGTATGTACATATTTATTTATTTCACATATATTAAAAGTCTCTACGAAAATCCAAACGTTCATGGAAGTGTATAAAATCATCAAAGATAACAGGATATTTTTGTATTTACGCCAGACGCGCGTTTCGTCTACAAAAGACTCATAAGTGACGCTCAAATAAAAACAGTTATAAAGCCAAACAAGACAAAGTTGAAGAGCATAGAGGACCAAAAATTACAAAGAGTTGTGCCAAATACGGCTAAGGTAATCTATACCTGGGCTTAGAAAATTCTCATGCCAGAAGTTTGGAGTTTTAAATACTCGATTTTATTACAGAGGAAGTAAAATTATAAGAATCAGTAGTTTAACCGATGTTTATATCTATTGAATATCTATTTATATCCGTTAAGTGAATACATTGTCAAATATAGGGAAAACAATAATAAAAAACGAGGTAACCGCAAGAACTTCAAACGCTAAGTTACCATGCGAATCCATACTTAAACAAAATTTCACAATCTTGAATAAGACACAGAAATTCGTCTTGGCTCTATAAAACAAAATTTGTATTGACAGGTGTATATGAAAATGAAATAGAAGTTATACTTTGATTTCAGCAAAACCCAATAAACAATGACAAATACATCTTATCTTTTTTGTTTATATATAATACCTTAAATATATGTGTCTATCCGAAAATTTTAGACTTCTAATCAACGTGTTTATATCGCTGTGATTACATAAGAGCATTTTAATCATTACTTAGTCTGTATCCTGACTGAAATTGCCTTTCAAACCAGTTTTTTTTTAAATCAATCTTCAATATTAGAAAATTAAACCACTGAATAGAAGGACAGATTGCTTTATAAAGTCATGTCAATTAGTTCCACACATGACTTTATCGGAAGCCCGTCTATCAGAACGGAGTACGAGAAGTTAAACAGGTTATATTTTGAAATGATGCTAATTGTCAAAGTAATTCAACATCAAACCTGTGTTTCATAAAGAAAAATAATGTGGAGACAGCTGTCAGTAAATGCGAACACTTTCAAACCGGTACCAGTTTGATGCAAACCATGTCAATCGTTTACAGGACAACAACCACGCAAAAATGAAAATGTATTCATCTCTTGTTTATGATGAGTTAATATTACGAACTCTATAAGATAAGGGATGTATAGAAATAAAATAAGATATGAAGGTTGTAGTTGATATTTGGACAAAGAAGAAAGAGGTACACCACCAGTCCAGTTTTAAAGCCAACTATTACACAAAATAAAAGATAAAAAATGAACAACTCTAAACCAAACCGGAATTATTCTGGTATTCCTTCTCCCTACGTGTTTAATTATTTATATTATTTGACTTCTGTTTTGCCTTATTACTGAAACTGAACATTGAAATCATTTTCAATTTTATACCAAACTCATGGAATATGCTGATATTCAGTATAATATAAGGTAATTATTATTTGCATATGCCCGATAAAAGTTTTCGAATTTACTGACTTTGGACAGGCAAATAAAGAATATGACAAGGTTAAACATGTTGGTGTGCACTCACCGCTCCCCTTAGCTGGGTAAGTGGTATAACAACAAAACAAACTTATAAGAAAGTTGCAAATGCCATTTAAACGGGAGGTTTGGCTAGTCTTAAAATCAGGTTCAACCAAATTTGTTTTCTTTGAATATCCTGTATCAAGCTACAAATATTGCAGTTGTTATCAAGTAGCTCATTTTTAAGTATATTGGCGGGTTTTTCTTTGGTGCACTTCAAACGTTCTGTTGTTCCGTTGTTTTTCTCTCATAATTGATGTGTCTCCCTCAATTTTAGGTTGTTACCCGGATTTGTTAACTCTCAATCGATTTATAAATTTTGAACAGCAGTATACATGTTCTACTGTTGCCTTAATTTCACCATATAAACAGGAGAAAAGAAAAAATACAACTGAAAAATTACTAAACCAGGGGTTTATATCACAAACTAGTCAAAACATTTACTTAATTTTATCATCGGTAGAAGGACATCATTCGTAAATATAAATCAACTTCGGATTCGAGCGTCACTGATGAGTCTTTTGTAGACGAAACGCGCGTCTGACATTAAAACAAAATAAAATCCTGGTATCTATGATGCGTTTATTATCAGACATCTTAATATACGTTCAGGTATTTCACATCCAATCTTTTATCGTAATATTTTTTACAAAGCACCACAATATTGGCATTCATCTCAAAAGCTAGCCAAACCTATCAATACACTTTTTCAAAAGTGCTATAATTACGATACTCGTGTGAGTTCATTTAAGACGGCGTATTTTGTTATTAATATTGATTCATTCATAGGGTCTTTGCATCGGAAATAAACACATTCATAATGAAAACGGAGAATGTGTCAAAGAGACAACAACCCGACAGAAGAGCAGATTACAGCTGAAGATCGCCGATGAGTCTTCAACAAAGCAAGAAAAATTACACCCGGAAAATGATTCAGGTGGCCCCTAAACAAAAATGTGCCCTTGTTTTTTGATAATGGCTTCAAACAAAACTCCAAAAAATATAGATAAACTAAAATAAAAAATCAAACAAGACAAACAAAGGTCAAAGGCTGCTGGCTTGGCACAGGCGAAAATGCAGCAGGGTTAAACATTTTTTGTGAGTTCTCTCTCTCTCTTTACCTCTAGCCAATGTAGAGAAACGAACACACAGCAATATGCATAGTAAAACTCAGTTTAAAAGAAGTCCGAGTCCAATGTCAGAATAGGAAACAAAAGAAACTAAGCAAAATGTATGCATTTGATTTATATTTACGAATGGTGTCCTTTTTAAATCTAGATATGTAATAAAATCACATTACTTAGATCCCTAGAAAAATAAGCGTACACGTACTGAAAAAAATCTATATTCTTATAAAAATTTCGTGGTGATCTCTATTTAGAAGTTTGATATGTGAACAAAGTTGAATATGGTTATATCTTACATAAGCATTTTTATCCCCTCATCAGAACTTGGCACCAGATGTCGGTGGCTGACATGGTATAGTTTAGAGTTCAATTTACTCAAAGTTGTATCTACAGCACTGCCTCCCAAAGTTCCAACTCGAATGCCCAATAACTGAAATACAAGGTAAACATAAAAATCAATTGATTATGAAATCGACAAGAGTTAATACTCGTAGATACCATTGGTTGAGTTTTGGATTAGTTTTGTGTGTGGGGATACCAGTAAAGCATCTGCCATGCGTTAAAAATAATCTGTATCAGCAACCTAGTTATATCGAACGTTTAGGTAAATTGATTTCGCATAAGTTCGTTTAAAGTCTGTGCAGAATTATTCACAGAGGAATTGAAAATGGAATATTACGAAAGCTTTAAGCGTCAAATACGAAATTGCTATTTATCAACTAGACAGACCAGAGAAATATATATTACATATCCAATACCTAAAGAGAGGATAAATCAATTTGCCTTCCCCTATCAAATGGATACAACAATATCATTGTTTTTTTAGTTAATTGTCTTGTAAGGATGTAGCAATACAGGCTTATAAACAGATGTGTGTTCAAAATTTTAATTAAACAGGGAATGAATATATGTTTTAGAATATTTTTTCAATACATCCATAGATGCAATGGTGCTCATAAAACCGTATGCCCCCAAAGAACACAAAATATCGCTGTTTTTTTTATTTAAAGCTTTAACTGTAGTCTTCGTTAATGCCGTTGTTAAATTTAATAGATGCTTTTTGTGCTTCTTTGTTAATTATTTGTTTGTTTAGAGATTGTGAAACCTTGATGACTGCTGTACCGATCATTTTGACAATTTTGCCTTGTATGTCTGTTTTGTTCACGCATCGTTGTAAATATAATTGTATTTGATGCGACTGTCATACGAGTGAGAGGTTTAGCGCTATAAAACCAGGTTTTTAAAGTTTTAAGAAATGCCCGTACCAAGTCAGGAATATGATTAGGTTTTTCTGTTTTGAATTTTCCTCGGAGTGCAGTATTTTTGTGATTTTATTTCTTAACAAATGAAATCTAAATTCTATAAACTATTCCCATATTTCTGTTAACATGCATATAGTATTTAAAATAAAAAAAGCAATAAGATAGGACATTATTTCTTCTATCTTTAGGCACTGCGTACTGTTGATCCGGACCGACTTTGACTTGCACAACTTTTTATCGGCTTTTCCTCACTCAACTCTTCCATAATTGATCTGTAGTATATAATTATCTTTGATATGTCTTGTTTTCTCATTCTAAAAGATGTGTCACCGGCTTAATAGAAAAAATAGTTGTTACAGTTAACGGAGACAAATTATTAGTGACATTCTAGGCCATTGAAGGCCACCAATAATTGACATCCAACGATTCTATAAATGTCTTTGGAAATCAAATTACTTGAAAGAAATTACTCTATGCGACGCGTCTTGCTACAGTAATATTTGTGCCAACGATTTTAGAGATTGGTCCTTATATAACTTACTTCAAAAAATCAAATATCAATCTCTAATTGTATCATCACAGATTCTGGCGAATGCATGTACCATACACAATGAGGATTATGAATGAAGCAAGAAAACATCTCAGATACACTAGTGGTAGAGATCTAGCACCGTGCAATATTTACATTTAGTAAAATTGAGAATGGAAATGGGGAATGTGTCAAAGAGACAACAACACGACCATAGAAAAAAAACAACAGCAGAAGGTCACCAACAGGTCTTCAATGTAGCAAGAAATTCCCACACCCGACGGCGTCCTTCAGCTGGACCCTAAACAAATATATACTAGTTCAGTGATAATGAACGCCATACTAATTTCCAAATTGTACACAAGAAACTAAAATTGAAATAATACACGAGTGCGCTACTAGAAAACTTGACGGTTGAAATATGTCTCTTGACATAACGTGCTCAATGCGTCATATATACTATTTTTTGATGGATTGTATAACATCCTTTTCATATGTCCTGTAAGCACTAAGATGTTACATTTTATGTGTCATTTCAATTGCCGGTTTGTCATTGTTCGCTTCTGTCCAAATTAATTTGTGTTGACTGACGCATTACATTTAAACACATCCAGAGAAGCATTTAATTATTTCCTTTTAAGCTATAACAAGTGTATGATGTCAAAGAAGGACACACGTGTTCACTGGTTATTTCTCCATTTTTTTAGATTGTATGTATATCAACATAAACATTTAAAATTAATAAAAATGCAAAACGATCTTGTAATTCTTTAGCAAAGGGAGGAAAGAGGTACCAAAGGGATATTCAAATATCTATAACTGTTTAATAAAGTATTTTTCCGTTTTAACTTTTTACGCTGATTTTTAATAAAATTTGACAGATGGTCATACGTAGTAAAATAATCAAACTAACTCTTCTTAAATGTAAAAACTGTAGAATAAAACACTGTAAAGTTGTTTTTCAAATATAATTGAAGGAAAATTATTGTGATTTGCAAAGTTAAAAATCCAATTTACTTTGTTACTTTTTTATCACACCTTGCTATTTCCCAATGTATTCTTCCGTAGAACAATGGAGCCCTCGGCAATTAGTTATTGCCCTCAGTAGCTGTTTTGCTCTTACCTAAAGTGTTTATTTCCATTATCGGAAATGCATTTACACAGCGGTATGAAATATTTGATTTGAAGAGAATGTCCTTGATTTATTACGACATTTTATACAAATATTATAAGCTGTCATTTCCTTAATGGAAAATATCTGTATTTTAGCTTCGTCTTGTTTTTGATAATGTTTTACATGTGATTATGATTAAAGCCAAAGTGTTTTAAATGAAGCTTATTTGTTTCATGAAAGATTTGTTTTGTATCATAATTAAATGATAGATAATTGTACGTGACCTTTAAGCATGTATTAGAGATATCAAAAGGATAATCAAACTCATTAGTAGATGACAACGGACAACACCACCGCAAAAAAAAAATAATTTAAAAAAAAACGACACAAGACCAAGAAAAAATACATCAGTAATTAGTATACGAAACACAACATAAACTTAAAGCTGAGAAACACGCAACCCACACACATCACCACTATTGTTTTACCTTTGATATATAGGAGTGAACAATTAAAAACAATCGTGTCTAGATCAGGTGCTTCAAAAGCAGTAAAAATCTTAATTCGGATCTTACTGCAGTCATTTGCTCAAATGATAATGCATTAAACTCGATCGTTGTAAAAAATCAATCAAATTGTGTGCAACTGTCATACAAGAAAGAGGTTCAGCTATCAATAAAACCAGGTTTGATCCACCTTTTTATATATGTAAAAATGCCGGTCAGTAATATGACAGTTGTTATCTAATCGTTTGGTGTGTTTGAGCTTCTGATTTTGACATTTGGTTGAGAATTTTCCGTTTTTAATTCTCATCTGAATTCTAATTTGTTTTAGTAGATTTTTTGGAATGCACTTTTAGATGTACTTTTCAGGCCACGAATTATTATGTGCTTGCCACGATTACTATCGTCAATTTTTTTTAAGCCTTTTAATTTTCGGCACTGTTGATGCTGAATATAATTCTTGTCATACACGACATTTATTTGATATACAGTGTTTAATCTTTACTGTCAATTTTCAATAACATGAAGTGTGCTTGATGAACAATAAAATTAACGGAATTGTTTATTCAACAGAAATGTCAAATGGATAATTAAAAGTACATGTATCCAGAAGCCTGTTATTCATTGGTTGTATTTTGTTGCTAAAAATAATATTTGATTTTTTTTAGTCAGACTGTTAGTTTTTTTTAATTTTATTGTTGTAAATTTTTTATGTTTGTTGTTTCTATTTTGGCTAGTGGTATATACGGGAGGGTTATGATCTCACGAAACATGTTCAACCTAGCCGCATTGTTGCGCCTGTCCCTATTCAGAGCATCTAGCCTTTCATAGTCTGATGATTTTTACGTTTAGTATATTCATATGTTTTAGACTAGTTTGACGCCCATTATTACTGATCTAGTACACAACTGATGCTACTCCTAGTGGACTTTTCGTCTCCTCTGAATGTATCACCAGCCAAGTAGTCATTTGATTTTTAAATGAAAAAAAGTCAAAAATTTCACCCTAATCCCATAAGAACTAAGTGTTGGCTATTTTATTTCTAAGCTTTGCTTATAACAATACTTGCATTGATTTGACTAAGGGTACACTCGTTTTGATTTAAATTCCCATAAAAAATTACTGGATTAAACTTACCCTTGGATCATGAAGGTCATTGTAATTAATACCAGCATGTTTTCCGGCTATATAAGCGGCAAGGTTGGCAGTGTAGGAAGCCATGATAAAAATACACGCACAAGCCCAAAAGTTTTGTAAAACCTTGCTTGGCCAGGATTTTGGTGACTTAGTCTTAACTGTATGACCAAATAATAAAGAGTAAACCATAGTTAATCCCGATGCTAAACAATAATTTTGTTTACGTTTTCGGCCCCACGGATTAAGTCCAAAAGGACTATTCCATTCGAATATAGATGAGCAAATTCCACTGATAGTTGCAGAAATAAATATAGAATACCACACGTAAGAATGAAAAGGTTCCAGAAAAGCATGCAAAATACTATATCCTATTTTTTCATGATACAACACAGAGAATCCAGAGAAGAAATAAGGATATGTAAAATCGATCACTTCTAATCTCGGTCTAGTAATACTGAATGCCCCAATGGCCATATGAGCTGTGCCTTCCATCAGATCATATACCATTCCCGTCCATGAGCCATTTATTTTCTTTCCGTATTCTGTATCTTGAACTACATACATAGTGTATTCAAAATTAAGATCTTCTGCAAGTTTATCTAGTAGATCAACTGTTAATCCTCGGCAACAGCTAATATTATAAGGATTAGTAGCGTTAACAAATCCATTTTCAAAATCCCTGAGCGCTTTGATAGTAGCTATTGTGTCTTTTGTCGGTAGCTCCAAACATGTAGTGTACATAGCACACTGTCCCGTATCCGAATCGAGTCCATATTCTGAATTTTTTATAACAAACGGTTGCACAGGGTTTGTAACGATCCTGTAATGCTTTTTATTGTTCCTAATATGTGTCTCGATAGGTTCGTCCGGCCAAAGAATACCAAAAGGACATACGTCGTCACCCCTTACATAGCCTATTCTACGCCACGTACTTTTTCTTCCTTTCCTGACGAGATGACGAACATCAATTGTATTTCTTTGTAATATTCCATCTGAACTAAATTGCATTGGACCTGACACACCCTCTATAGAAGCTTCCAACATTTTTCTGCAAAAAAACCAACACATATTTACAAATAAACAATATTTATCGTAATTCCCTACACTTAAATCACCCTGCTGAATGGATCCGAAGTCTCATGTCAGGGTGTTGTAATGTTAGAATATAACTTATCAGCGACCCCAAAATATTACACAAAACTTAATCAGAATAAGTATGGCAGAACAGCCAATGGGAAATATGCAAAAGGTGACAAAAGAGACAACTGTAAGAACGATCAATTGGACTTTTGACATATAAACATCGTCATATATCTGCTGCTTGATACATTGGAAAGCTTATTGGCTCACTAACTAAACTCAATCGTAGAAATGTTCTATTTATATGTTTGCAGCTGATATTTCGCAATGTACATGTGCAGTAAACCCATAATCTGTTCAAATGGGCAAGTAAGAAAACAACTTGAAGATCTTGGTAAGAGATGAAACTTGTCTGTCTTATATATCTATCAGTGAAGTACAAAAAGGAACGTGTGGTGTGGTTAGCACAAGAATTTCTTAAAGTACTACGTGATAAACATTTGTACATGCAGTGAGTATATTTATCGAAAATGTATATATTAAACCATGATGAACATTGCAAATTTAATTCATCCAGATCCTAAATATTATTGTTTTGATTGACTTGAATGTTGCAGGTTTGTATTTTTTTATTTTGGAAAAAAAATGCTTTATAAAGAACCACATTGATTTCATTACACAAAGGAGGGACGAAAGATACCAAAGGAACAGTCAAACTCATAAATCTAAAACAAACTGACAACGCCATGGCCAAAAATGAAAAAGACAAACAGACAAACAAACAAACAACAGTACACATGACACAACATAGCAAACCAAAGAATAAACAACACTAACCCCACCAAAAAATAGGGTGATCTCAGATGCACTGGAAGGGTAAGCAGATCCTGTTCTACATGTGGCACCCGTCGTGTTGCTAATGTGATATCAAATCCGGTAAATAGTCTAATTCGGTAGGTCCCACTCATGAAAAGGAAGGGGATTGTAGTTACGACGTAAGGAACATATCCGATATCATTTGTGAAACGGTTATTCCATAACGGTCAACCAACTCGTGATGGCGTCCGTAAAATTTACGAAGGGATGATTTCAACTACACCATTTGAAACTCTTGGTTTAATAGCTTCCTTGTGAGCAGCAACCTTCTATCAAGAAAATCATGATAGGAAATACAAGCACGGGAATATCGTATCAATTAGGAGATATATACCCCGTATGCAGGTGCTGCTGGAATGTTGCTACTTAGAAATGGAAAGTTCACAATTGGACAGCTGAAATCATCTCTTTTGTCGTAAAGCTTTGTTTTCAACCGACCCTCATTGTCAATTTCTAGATGTAAGTCAAGATATGAAGCCGACTAAATTTATTACGAACCACATTGATTTCATTACACAAAAATATCGAGGAAGAGTTGAGTTCATCAAAAATGCAAATTCTTTAATTAACAACATGTAAAATGAAAATGGGCAAACTAGCATGTAAGTGGGTAACTCTGCGACTAGGAGACTTGTTTTTGCAACGTTATAATGTGATTTCATTGATTGATGCTCACATGCATGCTTAAGACAAAAATCGTTTTTACAAAAAAATTGATCTGGGTAGGTTCTGCTAAATGGTTCTTAACATTATTTAGGGCGGCTCTTGCAACTGGAAAACAATGCACGGTGTACCTGTCTCGACAGAACCAGCATTCGGACCAATCAACGAGCTTTTATAAACGTGATAAAATTGTGACGCTCTCTCTCAGAGTTTCAACAAAATTAAAACTGCCGCATAGGATAAGTCTACAAATTGACACAGATTGATTAGTTTCGTACCCTGATTTGAGTTAACCACTTGACAACTTCCTATTCTGGAAAAGTAAAGGTACCATTTCAGAATAGACAGTTGACAAGTTAAATTATCATGCCTATTTAGTTTTCGTATATCATTGAAGTTGAAATGAATGCTATACTAGTTGTCGTAAAAGAGATTTGAAAAATAACGGCATCTATTTAAAATAACCTATCATAGTCTAAAACAAGGTTATAACGAAGAACAACTGCTATCAGGGTCTACGGTCGCCATCTCAAATTGTTTGATAGTTACTATATACAAGTATCATAAATACCAACAAATTAGCCCGTTAAAAAATCTTGCATGTCAATCATTTTTTATTTAGCAGTTGTGTCGATTCATATTTCTGGATATACGATCGAAATAGCAATTGAGATGCCTCCATAGCACGTCATGTTTACCCTGTATAGCTATTCTAATCTTTTTTGGAGTTCACATTGATTCCAACCGTTTTTAATATGTGTCTGTCTTTGGTGTGTATTTACTATGTGACATGTGACTTTATTGCACTATTGTATATTGTTTTAATACATTAAATGTACATTTGTTAGTATGTTTATATCGATTAAGACTTCTTATAAGATTCCCAAAAATCATTTCAATTTTTGGTATTTGTAGTTCTTTGTCAGTCTTTTAAAACCTTACTCCAAAATAAGAGTTCTTCAAAGTATAACTTACCTATAAAAAAAGAGACCCAATGATTGTTCACTACTTGAAACTGTCCTACAGTTATGGTGTACTGGCAGTGAAAAACCCCTTATATCTGTTGGTATGTTCATTATTGCCTCTATAATTACGTTGATACTATCCTTAAGGATATCCTCTAGATATGTTTGTTCACTGATAGTCACAGCCAAAGCTCCAGTGGGATAATATTTTAACAAAGCCCTTTTGCGTGTAAACACTTTATCTGTCAAGAACCAGGAAATACTAGAATTCATCACATAATTTCTACACCTAAATATCACCTTTGCTAATTCAGGTTTTGTATGTAAAACCACGATTTTTCGTTCGTTCCTGAATACTTTTGCTATTAAATTGCATATATTGGTACACGTCCAACTCGAAGAAATAAAATACACAGTAATATTCCATTTCTTCTCACTTGAAAGTAATTTGAGCTCACTATAAAATCCATCGGAAATATATTCTTTTTCAATTAAGAGCACGAATTTGAACCAGAAATTTGCCGAGAAAAATTTTGATACTCCTCTGGCTATCTGTGAAATGGTAGGTTCCATCTGTAATTGTAGACTATTTCTGACCTGAAATTATAGAATTATAATAAGTACAATTTATTCTAGTTTAAATAGGCCAAGTTATCAATTTATTAAGACATGAAGATATAGGTAATTTTTTTAAAGGTTGAACTAATTCAATATAAAATTTGCAGATTTGGTAAAGTAGCCTTTGCGATAACTATCAAACAAACTCGAAATGGCGGGTTTAAGCAGATATAGATACTGTACGACATTCAACAATGAAAAAAACCATACAGTATAATCAGCTTCAAGTGTCCCCTACATAAAAAAAATGAGAAACAACGAGGAAAAAGAATAAATCTAAGTCTCATTCATCATGGCATATTGACAAAAACAAATATAACCACCAGTACAATCGCTTAATTAAACCCCATATTTTTGGTTTTACTATAATTGGGTTCCTTAACAAATATGTCCCGTGGTGTTCTTTTCCCGGGAATTAGAGAAAAGGGGGCAAACATATATGTACCTGAGACATCAATGTCTTGAAAAACAAAATTTAACGGTGATCATTTATCAAATGCTTTGAATGTTGTTTTTCACCTTGGTGATTACTAATGATGTCTTAAATATTTGGTTATACGCAAATGCGCATTACCATTTAAACGACTGTCTAGGTTTTTTGGTCTTCTTGGATGAAGTCACCCGAAAATATGTGTTTACAGAATTCAAATCTTAATAACCTATATATTTTTAATTCCAAGATATGTTAATATAAGAACCGAGTGCTATGTTTTTTTTTTAAAATTATACGAAGTGAAAGAAAGTGACACTCACTATTTCAGTAATAAGTGTTACAAAAATAAATGCTTTCAATTGTATCATGTTGTTTATGCCACATAACCTTCATCTTGTCCAATTTCTTCAGTAACATAAATATTGTATCTTAGTAATATTTTATGCTATTGTTCAACATGTCCTGTATAATCAATCATCTCGGTTTTTTAATTTAGAAAACATTTAATTCATTGCTTCCAATTACAACGTTTGATTTTTATTTATAAGCATCTAATATAAAGTGAAAGAAACACGTATCCCGCATAAATATCATACCTCATGGATACCGGACATTCTCTTAGAATTGAGTGTAAATAATAACTTATATTTCGTTATCCGACAGATTGTCATTTCTGATATCAAACCTATTATATAATGACTGAATACAGGAAGGCTGAGTAGACTAAGAAGCGCCAAGAAAGTCAGTGGCGTCTATTAATCTATAACGAGATCATAAACATGAAATTTCTACTAATTCCAAAACAAGCGTCGTCATTGTTGGGTTTTATGGTTTTTAAAAGAAACATAAAACTTTTAGTAGGGAAATTCATTGTTAACATTCGCAAATGAATCATTAACAATAGCTATATTGTTCTCGCAAACATATGTTGTTGTCTTTTTGGACAGAAAGCATTTCCCCCCGTACATTGACCTATAATGGTTTATTTTTTCAAATTGTTATTTGGATTGAGAGTTGTCTCATTGGCACTCACACCACATCTTCCTATATCTATTTAAGATAGTTATCAAAGTATCCAGGATTATAATTTAATACGCCAGACGCGTGTTTCGTCTACATAAGACTCGTCAGTGACGCCTCATATCATACAGTTGAAAAGCCAAAAAAGTACAAAGTTGAAGTTACTATGGTTATATCTTTCAATAAGCATGCTTTCTATTACCCTGTTAAGGACGGTATGTTACCTTATTTTTATTTCTAAAAGAATAAATGCGTATCCACCCATAAGAAACCGATTCAGCAAAGAAATCCAAGAATATTTGCATAACTTAATCAAAAAGTTAACTTTAATTAGAAAAACCCTATAAAATTTTCACGTCCAATTCGGAAGCGCGCAAAAAAACCCCACCAAAACAAAATCAAAAAGACAATATATTTGAATTTGATATAAGAGGACCTGATTTCCGTAACCATATAAACATGGCAATATCTTTATCGGATTTGTCCAGCAGCATCCGAATTCTTTCCAGAATTTTTATTTTGGATCGTATTGCAACTCTGAAATTTTCTGTGAAGTTTTTCTTGGACTTCATTTCAGTTTTGATCAAGGCGTGCCTGTTGTTCCTCTGCGAATGGTTTTTGGTTGCTCCCCTGATAATATCATTTTTTCTCCGATAATGAAAGAACCTTTTTTTGCGTTTGCCCGTTTCAGTTATTATTTTAAAGCGTCGTTATTTTTGTTACCATTTGATTCTTATTAAGATAATCAGAAATAACTTTATCGATTGTGACATTTAGCATGAGTATGGCTTCGCATGGCGGCTGATGCATGAATAGAAGCAGACGCTAACTTGTCAACACATCCGGTCTCGCTCCTACGAGAGTTCACGCCGTTCCTTCATTTTTCGTTTGTTTCCTTGATTTGCATCTTTTTCATTGATTACTGAGATTTGAGCATTAATAAAACACACTGTTGCCTCAAATTTCACAGCAGAGCATTAAATTCATGATTCAGTTTGATATCAAAGATGACATTATCAATATCATTGATTTAACTTCGGATTACAATATTGAAATTAGAAACAAGATATCGCGCATCGAAATGATGTCTCTGAAGATACATTGATAAAATAATACTTCGAATATCAATAAATCACAAATAACAGATTCATCGTTTGTTCATTAATATTACATTACGCAGTAATACCTTGTAATGTTCACAGCAATTATATGGAATACATTTATTCCAATTTTGTCAAATAACATCTTAAAATAGCCCTAAAACTACATAAATTTATCATTTAATCATAACAGTGAAAGTGTATCTATGAAAATTATATCTTTAGTAATGTATTAAGTTTGTCAGTTTTGTATGCAATACTTCTTGAAGTTGTATTTTTAATACCAAGCAAAAGTTATACAGGTTCTGCATAAATGTTAAATTGAAATTATTGTATATAGTGACATTCATTTCAACAACACTGTTTATCATTCATTAGAGGGAAAATTATAAATTAGTTTTGGTAAAACGATATGCAGTATCTTAAGTCTAAAATACAAATTCTACTTTAAAAGGAAGTACTGTATAAAGTTTCGGAACATTTTTATAGTTTTCAGTATTGTATTGAAATATCTCAAAAAGTGTAAGATCCATATAAACCCAAACCTTTGTTCCGTGTGGACTAAAATTAAAGGTCTGAGTAACAGCAGATATCAAAGTCGAGATATTGTGGATATATTTTTAAATATAACTCTACTGCAGAATCTTTTTATCTCGCTACCATAGAAAGTATTAGTATTATGAGGTGTAATAGTCAATGTACTAATTCTATTTGATGTTGAATCTGTACTGATTGATATTTTAATCTTAAATTTATGATAATTTTTATAAGTTGTTTTGGGCGTTGAACTAGCTGTAGTAGCTGCGATACTTTCAGATATTTCTGAGTGTCTCTTTTTGCAACGTCAGATCTGTGAGTATGTTTTGGTTATCACACCTATCTTTGCTTCTCTATTTTACTACTTCGCCTATTGTAGTCGATGAGTTTGATTGAAATTTAAAAAATTTGAATAGGCAGGATGAGACTCATGCAGGTCAATCATAACGTCAGTACTAACATTGCCAGATGATTCCCATAAGAAGCATACAAATTATGAAGTGCGATTTTCATTTGCAACGTTGCTTTTTAGTCCATCCGGTTATTGCGTTACTAATGAGGGTCATCAAAAATATCACAAAAATGGTACATAATATTTTATTGAGAGCTTTGAATGGGTTTACAACCATATAAAACAGATTAATATGACCCTTTATGTTTAAAAATTCCTTTAGAAATCAGTGTATTTAAATACCTTGAATAGATTTACATGTCACGGTAAGGTTAAATATGAAGTTTTTTTTATATAAATTCCTGTTTCCCGTGTTTATTGTTTGCTGGATTGCTGGTCGTCATATAATCGTCTTGTGTTTGTTAAACTTGATTTCGTCGGCCTCTCTGCGACAAGTCATTTATAAGTTTTGATTTTCCCATTGGTATCTTTGGTCTTTCTTTAAGACGCAAATCGTGTTAATATGAGTCAAAATATTAAAATCCATTACTGATTGTCCATCCCAGTACTGTTTATGACATACGGATAAATGTGCAGATCTTGCAGTAGTCATTAAGTGTCTAGACCCATTTAATGGATCATTTACATAACATTCTGGTACTTTATGTATGACAACAATACTCATCTATCAACGGTTCATATAGAACTGAATTAAAATGACTGATTTGTTATAGAATTGCACTAGAAAAACAGATATTTATATTAGTATATATACTATTGCCATTGTGTGATGCCTACAAGTGTTGTTATACAAACAGAAACAAATTAATTGGTTCCACTGGTTCGATGATAAGCCACAAATGACCAGCCTTGATACAATTGATACTCCAGAAACTAACAATCGTTTCCTTTCCTGATCAATATACTAGGTTTACTGTAAACCAAATTTATTTTTCGATTACTTTTTTTTACGTGAAGGTTTTCCTATCCCAATTCGCTGTGAATTTATTTTTGCAATTTTCGCAACTTGAATAAATATTCCTCGTCCTAAGCTATGATTCTTTACCCGGGTTTGACTATACTTTTTGGCCTATAGGTTTAATACCATTTCATCTTTTAAGATAATTTTTATAATTTTCAAATATTAAGGACTCGTTGTGGAGCATAGTGAGCATCTGGTGCAATAACATTGGTACTATGACTGTTACCTCTACTTTTGGATCGATACCGCTGATGGTTGCCTGTTAGTCACTGTAAGTATCAGTTCTGTCATGAAAATAAGCTCATCACCATTGACATTTCATGTTTTAAAATTTTTGAAATTATTTAAAGTTAACGAATATATTTCGTCCTGCAAAGCTCTGATACCTGGCCTTTGACTATATTTTGTGTGCACTTTTATTAGTTTTCAGCTCTCCAGTTTTTAAACAAGTTTAAGGTTTTCGAATATTTTGTCATCAAACATCAACATAGGGACAAGTATTGTCGAAATGCGAAGGGGTGTTGTAAAAGTAGTACCATTAAATTATCAGATGCAGCATCATATGAACAAATTTATAAGAAATAAACGAGAAGTGTATGAAATATTCTGATTCACGTCATCCCTTCCCTTTTTAAAATTTTGGACTTTGTTTATAATACAGTTTGTGGTTTTCGTTCAACAAGAAATATTTGAAAATGAAAGATTATCGACAAAAACTAAAAATTAGATTAACATCGAGTGGATGTTTTACATAAAAAAGACATCCTTCGTAATCTGTGGGAATATAATAAAACTATCGGAAATTTTATTCATACAATTCTAATAAAGAGTTTAATGGATTTGCTGAATTTGAAAGATTTTATTTTCACATTAGATTACATTCGTTGCATGTTTGATTCTAATTAAAACACATTGCACAAAAGCTAGGAATAAAAGAGAAAATTAAACGGGGATAATAATTTGCACAGTTTTTGCACGTATTGAATAAAATAAAAATGATTTACATGCAATTGTATTTACATTAATTTGGAAACCACAGGCAAGCAATGAAGGCGTAATTGAGAATGTGTTGATAATATGTTTGGATACATAATACTTTCCGAGATATGTCAAACAACAAAGAAACAGTCTCATAATGCATAACATTGAAATTGCTCTAGTTTCATTGTTCAATTGATTCAAAATAGACAATCACATCAACAACCCACCAGAAGAAAGAGCTTATTGTAAAACTATGTTTTTAAATTAGAATTAAAGAAATGAACAACTACAGCTTTTTGGAGATTGGATGACACTTTATTGACATACATCATCAAATTAATATTTAAGACCGATATCAGCCTCTTCTATTAGATAAAAGCAGTTATATGACATAATGTTCAAACATCTCTTATGACCCAACACATTGGAAGGTTTCCATCATTGTCAGATTTGAAACTTAAATATGCTGTTTCATGGTCCTACGTATATATGGCAACTCATATCGAAAAATGTCTTCTTATGAGAATATATTGTGCACCCTAAAAATCCAAACATAGATAGTTCTGAAATGTAGCTTCGTCAAAATGAACAGTTCCAAATGGGAAAATTGAGATCACAGCCTTTGGTGTAAACTTTAGCTCTTAATCGAAAAACGGAAAAGACAAACAAATAATATAACACATGACAGAATATAGAAAACTAAAGAATAAGCAACACGAACCCACCATAAACTAGGGATGATCTCAGGTGCTCCATAAGGGAAAGCAGATCCTACTCCACATGTGGCACCGATCTTGTTGCTTATTTTATAACAAATCCAGTAAATAGTCTAATTCGATAGGTCATATCCATGAAAGGGAAGGGGATTACAGTTACGACGTAGTAAGTGTCTTAAGTTCACATGAGTAGCATTGTTGATACGAAGGACACTGCAGAATAAATAGCATCATTACATAATATTGTGTACTCAAAGATCTAGCTTTAATCAGTTGTTAGCTAAAGGGAATATAAAAAAACAATGTTTAGGACAAATGATGAAGATAGACACTTGCTAAGGAAATGAGATATTGTCCAAAGTTCCTGAAATTGAAAACAAATCGAAGCCTTAATGAACAAATAATGTTTCCATGTAGTCAAGTTTGATAAGAATCAAAATCGCTGAAAAGGATGTTTAGCATTTGAGGAAATATCTACGATCATTTGATAAGAACGCACTTAACTAAAATGATCGGCTTATTCGTGATTGTGATCGGAAATAGAGACAGATGAAGTCTACCTTCAAAACTCGTAAATACATTCCCGAAAAAATAATGAAAAAAGTTACAAGAACTTCAAACATAGAAAGATGGTCTCTTTCTTAGCATGCGAATCTAAAATAATTCTACAGAGAAATAAGTTACAATCAGCATTATGCATATTAGGCCATATATCTAGTATCTTGATATGCCAGGCTGTGTAAACATGTTGCGAAACAAACACATCGTTTTCGTCAGCAATTCGTGTCGACAACCTTATACATTATGTTGTGTTAGTCTCGGTCGTTTGTCCTCATAACTCTGCTCCTACATGAAAAAACTATGCATAATGTAAGTCTCGGTTATTGTATATAAAGGTATATACTATGAAAATTAGAGCGCGGGGCTGTGCCCTAAGCTCTTATTGGCATAGTATACACCTTTCCATACAATATACAATTTAGCACATATTTACAATTTGAGTAATCCTGTAATTAGTCTATTGGTTTGTTTTGGCTGACTAGCTGTAGCTCATTTACATAGTTTTGTAAATCTACTCACTATCATCATTGTAAGATATTGACTTCAGAATGAAAGATTGTAGGTGCTGGTGTAAGTATGTTTATTGGTATTTTACTATACATGGTATATTTCAAAACATATAGCTAGTTTGCAGTGGCAGATCCCAATGCAAAAGATGGTGGTGGAAAAGGTTTATTTGAGGGATGATCAATGCTTTGACTAAAAACATACATTTGAACCCCTCCCCTTCACTTTGGATTGGAACCCCTTTAAAATAAATTGATCTGCCCCTGTGGTATGTACCCATAGGTAGTCTAGTGAATAATTTACATGTATGGAAAATCTGTCACTGGACATTAATCGTCCATTCATGACGAAATATATCAAATTTCTTCTATTTCCCTTTACAAGGTTTCATGGTTCACGCTATTTTTGTGTACAAAGTAATTACATGGAAGATAATATAAATGATTTCAATTCTAGATGGCATTGTACTCTAATCAAGTTATAATGAACTACAATGTATATTTGTTACTCTTTATTTAATTGAAAGAAACTTTTAATTGTCAAAAACATTTTTTGATCCAAAGATTAAAGAGTGGGATGTTTGATAAATAATTTGAAAACTAATAACAAACTATTTAGTTTAATTTGGAACACAACATTTTTTTCAAAATAGCCAGTAGCAATTTGTATTTCAATATCTTGATTACGATAATGAAATCTTACCCTTGTGGTCATTCATGCGTAGTTACTTAGTACACGAAAAAGTATGTACTATGAAAGTTAGAAGACAAATTCAAGGAATTTGATTGGACGAAAAGTTGTAAGTATGTGCTAAATGCAATTTAATATTGAGCGTTGTTCAAATAGATACTAATCACTTGTAATTTTAGTCTTTGTAAAACATCTAGGATATTGACCTTGATTTTTTAAGTAATGAGACAATATTTACCCTTCTATTTGAAAAATGACTCTGGCAAAATCGATTCCACTTTGCTAAGAGAAGTGTTGCCTTTATTAGATTAATTTAAGAAAATAAAGCTTGCAACATAACACATAGATATAATATAGACATAACACATCAGATCAAATATACATTACTGTTCTTTGAAATTATATGCCCTTAGCAGACTACATAGAAGTTGTTCAATATTATTTACATGAAATACTGACGACAAACACCCTACACTATGTTTGATGTTCTTATATTATTGTGACTACAGACACAATTAAAAATAAACGTATATGACAGTATCATCATTGACGTTAAAAGTTCAGTAAAAACTGGATGATGGTAGAATTGGACAGAAATTTGTTTACAGAAGATTTGTTTACAGAAGAAATATCTTGGCCGTAGATGAAATCAAACCAACTTTAACAATGTTATCACAGGGTTAGATGTTGTATTAATTCCTTTATATTAGATAACCATTGGATGTTAAAGAGGGACCAGATTCAAAATAAGGGAAACATTGAAAATCAAGAAAGGAAAGTAAGTCTGCGTAACCGAAGGAGATCGAACAATTTTAAATAAAAACAAATAAAAAATGAGTTTATTTCATTACTCTGTTTTATCCTTGTTTTAACCATAATACAATTAAAAATGGAAATGGGGAATGTGTCAAATAGAAAACAACCCGACCATAGAGTAGACAACACCAGAAGGTCATCAACAGGTCTTTAATGCAGCAAGAAATTCCCGCACCCGAAGGCTTCCTTCAGCTGGCCCTAAGCAAATATATATACTAGTTCAGTGATAATGAACGCTTCTATATAGTTAATTTGTCTTGTTTTTTCAACTACTGATTACCTATAATGAAAACAATACAGTTAAAGAGTTATTCAGTCTCAGCAGTCAGCACCACTGTATTTACTTGAACTATCACTGACATGATCATAATTATAAATCAGCTGTTGACCAAACTTTGAACATTTTTCAAAATACTTACGATTTTTTACCAAAGTAAAGATTACTTTTAAATAAAATGTATTTGCTAAAACCTGTCTCAATATTGGGACCTTTCTGCTCTGAACTTCGCACTTTATTCTACCTGTTCTTAACATTTTGAATTTGGGCGCCACTGATGAGTCTTTTGATAACAGAAAACTTGCATAGCGTACAATATGTAAATCTTTTAATCTATGATTGGTTTTTTTTATCTGAAGAATTTTGCTGGAAAACAATAATAATTTAGTAAAGCAAGGCATCTTATGTTTACTTGGGGTAAGTTAGTCTGTACGTTGATTTGAGAAAGAAATCTTGCGTTATTGAATTTAAGTTATTAAGTCATCCTTATTTAAAGTTCAATGGACGCTATCAAGATGGTTTACAGGTTTTTCAATTTCCATTCTCAATTTTATTTCAATATCTTTATCAAAGATGATCAAAAACATGTTTCAATCGTCAAAAGCAAAATATCACCCTCTTTTCCACCATTGTGATATCACGTTACAAAGAGTTTGGCATTTTTGTGATTCTACATTTTCTTTAATTTTAACATTCCTTTCACAGAGAATACAAAATTCCATTATTCAACCAGATTCAAATTATAAGCTGTCAAGAGGAATGACGTCGAGACAAATTTTCAGCATGATCAGTAAAATATGATTTTACTTTGATAGTAGAACATTTTGAATCAAAGCCAACATGATCGCTGATCTATAAAGAACCGGAAGTTCCAACTGCTTCTACATGTCATTTACATTAAATCAATTACGTAAAACTTCCTTGCTGCTTTCGTGGTGATTTTATAATAGTATTGGTTTTTATATTGTCTTATGATACAACTCTCTTTCAAAGATCAATTGTCAGAACTGTCATTAATCTCATGTTACAGTTTAAGTTCTGACTGATGCTTGACAGCAGCTTTAATTCAAAGTACCATTCTTTTCACTCAATTTTCCATGAAGGATATGCATTAAAGCATTATTCTTTAATTAAAAATTGAAAGATATTCCATCATCTTTAGAACTGCGAAAAAAGTATCAATCTAAATGAGGATACAATTGGAAGAAAATTATGAATCCTTACAATACTAAGATACTACAAGCGTTTATATGTAAGGCAACAGTAGTATACTGCTGTTCAAACGTCATGAATCGATTGAATGAAAACAAATCCGGGTTATCCGAGAGAAACAATCAACTATACTGAGCCAAAAAAGTTTAGCAACACATATTTTTTTAATTCTTTATTTTGTTCTTTCTGGAAAAAAATTATTTAAACATCATTGATATAATCCTTATTTTTACCTGTAATTTAAAACAGTCGTACCGTTTTCCTTGTGATTGATTTCGCGCCATTTCAGCTTTGCACGTGTAATTGATGATTTACCTCCTGTACCTGTACTTTAAAACGATATTAAAAATTTCTTTTTCACTAACGTTCAGTAACACACCATTAAGAAGAAAAACACATACACCCTTGAAAAAATTGCATGGGGCGTCAACCAGGCCTCCCCGAAAATGACCGTAAGAAACCTCTTGGAATGGTTGAGACCGGAATGAGTGTTGCTATCATCGTGGCTAGATTTAATGTGCATAAGGCAACAGTTTAGAGACTAACAAATAGATATCGACAAATTGCAACTGCAAGGATAGGTCGATATCTCGTAGACCAAAAAAACTCTTCTCAAGAGAGGAGCGCTACTTTCGCTTTACGTCAACACATGACAATTTTTTTTCCGGCCACAAAAGTTTTGCATAGACTAAGGGAAGCTGTTGGTGTTTCTGCCAATCCTTCATTGGTACACTTAGGGCATGGCTGAGAAATTGATTTTGAAAAACACTATACTCATTTCCGCATTTTGACCCTCCCGCGCTCCATACAAAAAAAAATCCTCATGAAATCTGTGATAAACATTCATGTTGCTTCTGACATGTCATAATTCCATTTTGTTATAATTGAAATTATATGATTCTATAATTTTGTAATGAATTAAAATTTTACATTTTTGTCGCTAAACTTTTTTGGCTCAGTATATAAGAGAAAAACAACAGAAGAATACACACACTGAAGTGCACCAATACTAAACGCCAATGCAAACATACATAGAACCGAACAATTTGATAACAACTGCCATATTCCTGACTTTATGCAGGTCATTTATGAAAGATGTTTAAATGAAGGACAACAGAAGCAACCAACATGACCATGTTTAAAGATTTTCGTTAGAATATCCAAGTTTTAGAGACGAAAAATGTTCGTTCAAACTCATAAGTAAAAAGCAAATATGCCATGGAAAAAAAAGAGAAAAACGATCAAAAGACAAGCAACAGTATTCAAAACACAATTTAGAAAACCAAATAATGAGCCGCACACCTCCCTCCTCCCCAAAAAATAAAATTTCCCTGAATAGTAAGCAGATTCATCTGAGACTCGTAAACGACGCGAAAAATCTTTTGAAAAGACAAATGATGAAGTTCGCTGGAGTATGGAGTCTCATTTATGATTTGAAATAAAAAAGGAAATGTACCATCAATGTTGTACAAATGCAAATGTAATTCAATTAGTGTATTTATTCTTTGTCTCGATACGTACAGGTATTTGTTTTAAAAAATGTTAAATATTGAAAGACTATAGTACCTTCATAAGTGTATGAAAAGTATTAAAAAGGGTAAAAAATAAAATGATGTTATAACTCATATTGATTATGTGTACAATACTGATTCTCAACTGTGTCATTTGCATTAGATGATCCATGATAATTAACTAGAAATAGTAATAATAAAATAAGATAAACACTAAAAGATTTCTATAATGATTTAGAAAAAATAAAAGCAGGACATAAAATCTATTTCAAATCCTGAATTTATCGATAAGTAATAAAGTAATTGATCTGTTTTGCCTAATACACGAGTCAATCGATCCGGAATTAATTCATCAAACATTTGAATTTCAATCAACTTTTTACATCCAGTCATTCGAAGATCGTTAAGAGAAATTAATTCCGTGAAATGAATCCTTCCCCTACAAGAGGCAACTACCTTGGCGTAAAACATTATACAGAATTAACAAGAAATAAACACCAGTGCACATGTATAATATTACTTTTTAATTCATTTGGAGTGAACTTTGTTGTCGGTTAAAACTGATTTATTCTCATAGGGCTTTGCACAGGAAACGACTATATAATTAATATATTTCAAACGTATATGAAATGAGCATCAGTGATTATCATCAATGTAATTAGATAAGACGGTAAAGAACTATATTTTTTATGGCTTAATAAAAAAAAACAGACACCTTTTAAGCCTTACTACAGTCTACTTACTGATGACGGACGCAAACTTAATTTTTGTATCATCAACATATATAATGCAATGCAAGCTATACATTCGGAAATACGTACAATACTTGTTTTGCTTATCAACATGTAAAATTTAGTATATCTTAACATTATTAAAGACCGACAAGATATGATCATTACAATCTTTTACGACAAAAGAGGTAATTTTAGTTTCCAAATTGGGAACTCTTTATTTCTATGTACCATCATCCTAGAAGTAATTTAAAATATATAGAGTATTCAAATCACAGGTGGTTCGATATTCTATAGTTTACATTTCCTTTTATGATTTTCTTTATAATAGGTTGTGGATACAATGAAACTTTGGAGTTGGAAAAGTTGAAGTCATTCCTACGAACGTTGTTATGCGCCATCATGAGTTGATTGACCCTTATTAAATAACTAAGTCACCGATGATTACCGCGGTAACGTTAAAATTGTCACACTCATCACTATGCTGTCCTCTTGTCATTGACTATGCAATTACGGAAAAAAGATCATTAAAAACATATTTGTACTGATGATAATGTGTTACTTGTGTCATTGTCTTTAAATGTCTTTGAGGGTATCACCAGCCCAGTAGTCAGCACTTCGGTGTTGACATGAATATCAATTATATGGTCATTTTTATAAATTTTCTGTTAACAAAGCTTTGAATTTTTTAAAAAACTAAGGATTTTCTTACCCCAGGTGTAGATTACCTTAGCCGTATTTGGCACAACTTTTTGGAATTTTGGGTCCTCAATGCTCTTCAACTTTGTATTTGTTTGGCTTTTTAACTATTTTGATCTGAGCGTCACTGATGAGTCTATTGTAGACGAAACGCGCGTCTGGCGTATAAAATTATAATCCTGGTACTTTTGATAACAATTTGTAGTGTTTCGTGGACATTTTTTGTACCCTATTTCGTTTTTGTCATGTTGTTGCCTTCGATTAATGAGTTTAGATTTTCCCTTTCGTATCCTCCACCTCTTTTGATATGATATGAGAAAAAAAGGTGATAACAATACAAAATATAGTCTTATATAATAAAACACCAATAACAAGTAGAATATCACAGACAAATCAATGTTTTATTCCAGACAAGGAGATATTCATTAATAATACCCCAATCATAACCTCAACCCGTAGGCATGTTTGTGCTATATAATGGGTTACACAATTTTTATCATTTAAATAAAATGACATTTGCGATTCAACTGTTAGTTTTTATTTTATTTACATAACTGATAGTTTGCTTTTCAGTAGAGTTCTGAACCTTCATAGCATATAAATGATACATTTTCATTGAAAAGTTTAAATCGTGTAATACAGTTATATTTGCATAGTAATACTAAAAGTGTCAAATAGAAGATTGTTTCATTGCAGAATAAACACAATACAACATTTTGAAATCCTAGAATAGTATAGAAACGAATTTTAATTAAATTAAGCACATTTTCAATTCATGGTGTCTTGATTGAAGAACGGCCACGATGATCTAGGGAAAAATAAAAGACAGTAAAATTGAATCGTGCTAAATTGATTGCAAAGTGAAATTGTATTTCTTTCTATCACAGACGAAGATTGTTTCTGTCAGTTAAAACTCCTAGAAGTAGTTATTATATCACTGACAAGAAAATAGATCAAGACTGAAGAATACCACGGTTTAGTTCTATGTGATTTGTTAATTCGCCGTCTCAGAATTTAATACATTGTTAAAAAAAATAAACGAAAATGTTGTGATCGGTAAAATTTTTACAAAATATATAAGACCAAATGAATCATTTTTATTTTGTTAATTTGATGTATGAATCATAAAGTTATATAGTATTTCCCTTCTGTCGTCCTAAATATGCATACAATTTGCACTGAAGTAGGACAAATTTTTATTTTGGTACCAGCTGAGGCCCACCTCCGGGTGCGGATTTTCTCTCTCGCTGCATTGAAGATCTATTGGTGGCTGTTAACTGCTCTTTGAATGGTTTGTTGTGTCTTAGACATATTCCCCATTTTATTCTCAATTTTATAAAATATTTTCCACTGGACGTCGAACAAACATAAATCATATTTGAATGCTTAAGTTTGTGGATCGACATATTGCTGTCCTCAACAAGTCTTAATTTCGACAACAATTTTAATATAAACTGAGAATGACAGTTCTTTCAGTGAATAATAATTTGTGTAACGTAATCAGCATGAACTTCAATTCGTGATAGGAAAAATACTTGCATATATAATGTCAATTTAAAGATTCCGTTAAACTAAAAGGAACCCTCTGTGGAACTCAGCTGATGACATATGTTCAATCATAATTAGGTTTCATTCCCAATATGATGGCGTAATAAATCGACCAAAAATTCAAAACAGTATGGAACTTACAAGTACATCTGTCCCTAATGGAGTTTCATTTAGCATAATGATAGGTGAATGACGAGTGACTGTGTATGGGACTTACGTCGCAGAAAAATGTTTACTTCTAAAAAGTAAAATCACAAAAATGCTGAACTCAGAGGAAAATCAATTAGGAAAGTCCATAATCACATGGCAAAATAAAATAACAAAACGCATCAAAAACGAATGGACAAGAACTGTCATATTCCTGACTTGGTACAGGCATTTTCAAATGTAGAAAATGGTGGATTAAACCTGGTTCTATAGCGCTAACCCTCTCACTTTAATAACAGTCTCATCAAATTCCGTTATATTTACATGATGCGTTAAATAAACAGTCACAATTAATAAAATAGTGTAAATATGGGTATATCAGTCATCATCGTATAACAATTTTAAAAGGGGACAATTTAACCGAACACAAAAACATCTTCTATCTACGAACACATTAATTGATTTGAGTGTCTGACGTCAGAAAATTTTATACGTCACATAAATTTGTCGTTCAATGCCGCTAAAACACCTAAATAAAAGATTTATATAAAGTACGTTGTATAATTGAAAGACATACAAAATATTTAACTATTTACTGAATTTACATTAGAGAAAACTTATATATTTAAAAAGGGACACTCATAATAAAACTACGACAAAAGTGACGATTTTTCATTTCCTATTGTTAATTTTGCTTTTTTAGGCGTGATACTTCATCGATGTCAATACATCATACCTCGTTCATTATGCCCGTGTTAGTAGTGGTAAACTAGAGGCTCTAAAGAGCCTGTGTCGCTCACCTTGGTCTATGTGAATATTAAACTAAGAAAGCAGATGAATTCATGACAAAATTGTGTTTTGGTGATGGTAATGTGTTTGTACATCTTACTTTACTGAACATTCTTGATGCTTACAATTATCTCTATCTATAATGAACTTGGCCCAGTAGTTTCAGTTTCCCCTTAATGCTTTGGTTTTTGAGTTATAAGCCAAAAACTGCATTTTACCCCCTATGTTCTATTTTTAGCTGTGGCAGCCATCTTGGTTGGATGGTCAGGACACTGGACAAATTTTTAAAACTAGATACCCCAAAGTTGATTGTGGCCAAGTTTGGATTCATTTGGCCCAGTAGTTTCAGAGAAGAAGATTTTTGTAAAAGATAACTAAGATTTACGAAAAATGGTTAAAAATTGACTATAAAGGACAATGACTCCTAAAGGGATCAACTGACCATTTTGGTCATGTTGACGTATTTGTAAATCTTACTTTGCTGAATATTATTGCTGTTTTCAGTTTATCTCTATCTATAATAATATTCAAGATAATGACCAAAACAGAAAAATGTTATTAAAATTACCAATTCAGGTGCAGCAACCAAACAATGAATTGTCCGATTCATGTTAAAATTTAAGCGCAGATAGATCTTCACCTGATCAACAAATTAACCCAATGTCAGATTTGCTCTAAATGCTTTGGTTTTTTAGTTATAAGCCAAAAACTGCATTTTACACCTATGTTCTATTTTTAGCCATGGTGACCATCTTGGATGGTTGGCCGAGTCACTGGACACATTTTTTAAACTAGATACCCCAATAATGATTTTGGCCAAGTTTGGATTCATTTGGCCTAGTAGTTGCAGAGGAGAAGATTTTTGTAAAAGATTACTAAGATTTACGAAAAATGGTTAAAAATTGACTATAAAGGGCAATAACTCCTAAAGGGGTCAAACTGACCATTTTGGTCATGTTGACTTATTTGTAAATCGTACTTTGTTGAACATTATTGCTGTTTAGAGTTGACATGTATCTATTATTATATTCAACATATTAACCAAAAACTGCAAAATGTCCTTAAAATTACCAATTCAGGGGTAGTAACCTAACAACGGGTTGTCCGATTCATCTGACAATTTCAGGGCAGATAGATCCTGACTTGATAAACAATTTTAACCATGTCAGATTTGCTCTAAATGCGTTGGTTTTTTAGTTATAAGCGAAAGCGAAAGCAGACAAACGACACAACAAGAATAACTAAACAGAAACTAGAGGATTAGTCTTCTTGGCAATCATACAATGACTTTTTATTTTCATATAAAACTGTAATATGGGCATTTATACATCGTAGTTAGTTTTATACATAAATGGAATTAAAGTACAAGACAAGATCTTTCATAAGTGTTAATCTTTTCATAATTTGAATGTCAAACTGGAAACAAAAGAAAAAATCATGCGTGTTTCAATTTACAACGTATCAACTTGATGCTTACCTTATAAATATATCAGACGCTATACATGAACAACAATAGTTTCATTATAACTTGTATCAATGATTTAGAGAAACAAATTTTGTTTTACATAGAAACTGCTTCCCACAAAGAAAACTATTTTATGACAAACTTACAATGTGTCGGATTAAAATTAATAATTGGAATAATTAATACACGTACTTTATAGTTTGAATATCTAATAACTCATATGAACTATCCTTTTCTATTTGAAATTGAATGCAACGAGGCACTCTATCCTATGAATCTCCTTGTGTTTCGGTTTACAATGCCCACGGCTAGTCTGTAATAATCGACAGCAATTCGTCTTATTAAACCATAACCGTTACCAGAAAAGATCAGGAATGAATAAAAAAGATTTATAGCTTACGTATATGTGTGATTTTGAACCATGAAAACAATGAATGATTTATCAGACTATATTGGAAAGCTGCTTGGGAATTTTTCGGATCACTTCCAATATAAATAATGAAGTACTCTATACAACGATCTACTTACCTAACCCTTACCTTGGTAATCAATTTTTATAGACAAATGTGACTTCATTCACAGGAAACGTTATAACAAAAAGATGAGAGAAGAAAAAAAAACATAAATTACTCCAAAGAGAAATAAAATTTAAACATATTTTTCTTTCTATTTTTCATTCCTATTCTTTCCTCTTCCTGTTTCATTTCATTTAAAAGGTTGCTATATCACAAGTTAAATTATTTTTCATCTTTCATTGTTCTTAAACGAATATAGTGCTGCATTTAGTTTGACTATGTTTTTAATTAATTCACATCAGTCACCAAGGGTTTTACCTTTGGGATATACATCAATGTTCCCTATCTTCGTCACTGGAAGTTTACTTCATTGAAAAAACAACAACATTGCTCTTAATTATTTATCTAATATATACTGTACTTCAAACACTATATGACCACAGAAGCCCTCGTTGTGATTAAATTGGCAATTCTAATAGCATAACCCTATTGGTATTGATAAAGGTTTAAACCAGAATATTTCACTTTCTGTTGCGTCTGACCTTCACCTCTTTAAACGTTGAATTTGTGTCTGTGCACTTGTAACTTTTCATACATATTGTTTTCTATAAGAGAGACATAAGGGAATTAAACTTATATTCCTTTTTTCGATTTAAAACAAATTCAAAAGATTTTATGAGTTACATTTCGTTTCATTTGATTGAAGTAAAAATTACATAAATCTCGTTAAGATAAATAGTTTGGTGACGTTTTCAGTTTGCTAAATTAAATTGCCTGACTCTGGTAGACAAGCAATGCAAGGGAGCGGAAATAAAGGTGCACTAACATCATGTTGCAAAAACAAAACAAAAACTGATCAGGTTCAAAAGTCGAGAAGCTTCAATAAAATGCCTTCTACAAATGTACATTACATATGCAACGTTAGCTGCACTTTTAATACTTGTATGTTTAAACACACTTTCTGTATAGGCATTTTCTTATTTTCTTTTGTTGTAAATGATGGAATAACTCTGGTTTTAAAGCTAACTAAATCTCTCACTTGTATTGCAATCGCATCAAATTTCATTATTTTGACAACGATTTGTGATCAAAACAAACATACATAATAGGTAAAAATGTCAAAAATAAGTGTACAGCAGTCAACATTGTGTCATAATCACTGTAAGAAAAACAAACAAATATGTAACAAATAAGCACAAAATGGCATTAAGACCAAGCATACTAGCAAAAATTAAAGACAAGAATACACAAATCTACCATTGTACAAAAATACAATGACGGGATATACAGAGTCATGTCATATATGTATCAAAGAAACATAAAAAGACATATAGACAGTTTACATCAGTACAATAGCAGCATTTGAACTTTTAAGTGTTGGTGTTAAATTAAAAAAAAAACTCCAAGTATATCATATTCAAATTGCTAGCTGATGAAAGTTCAGAAGACTTAAAAGAGGGACGAAAGATACCAGAGGGACAGTTAAATTCATAAATCGAAAAACAACTGACAACGCCATGGCTAGAAATTAAAAAGACAAACAGACAAACAATAGGACACATGACACAGCATAGAAAACTGAAGAACAACTTGAACCCCATCAAAAACTAGGGGTGATATCAGGTGCCCCCGAAGGGGAAGCAGATCCTGCTCCACATGTGGCACCCGTCGTTTTGCTTATGTGATAACAAATCTGGTGAATAGTCTAACTCGGTAGGTAATTTTCATGAAATGGAACGGGATTGTAGTTACGAAGTAAGGAACATATCTTATATCATTTGTGAAACGGTTATTCCATAACCTATTAACCCTGCAGATATAAAATATCTTCGTAGATGCCTACATCTAGGTTATTTGGAGTCTGGTGTATAGTTGTCTTTTCGGCAATCATACCATGTCTTTTTTATTTTATATAACAAACTGATGGGCGATCATACACAGTAGTAAGCTTCATACATAAATGCCATAAAAGTACAAGACAAGATCTTTCTCAGAGTAATTTTCTTCATAATTTGAATGCGGAAATGGATTGAAAAAAAAAAAAAACAACATCATTCGTGTTTCAGGTTATAACTTATCAACTTGATGCTTATTTTATAAATATACCAGAGGCAATAAACGAGCAACAATGGTTTCATTATAACTTAAATCAATGAATCAGAGAAGCAGATTTTGATTTACATAGAAAATTCTTCCCACGAAGAAAAATCTTTAATGACAAACTTACAACGTCTCAGATTAAAATGAATAATTGGAATTAATACATGCACTTTATGGTTTTAATATGGAACTTCTCATATGAACTATTCTTTTCAATTTGAAATTGAATGCAACGATGCACTCTCGTGTATGAATCTATTTGTGTATGGGTTAACAATGCACACGGCTAGACCTTTACAATAAATATCTACTCTTCTCATTAAACCATAACCGTTACCAGAAAGGATCAGGAATAAACAAAACACGTATATGTGTGATTTTTAACCATGAAAACAATGCAACATTTCTCAGACGATATTGGAAAGCTGCTAGGGAATTATTCGGATCAGTTCCAATATAAATAATGGATTACCTTATACAGCGATCTACTTAGCTTGACCTTGGTAAAGCATTTCTATGGACAAATATGACTTTATTCACGGGAAACGTGATACAAAAAAGATGAAAGAAAAAAAAACAATTGTGTACTCTATAGAGAAATAAAACTATTACGTATTTTTCTTTCTTTTTTTACATTAATATCTTTTCTTTTTCCTGTTTCTTTACATCCATTAGATTGTTATATGGCGCATTGTATTATTTTTTTTGTCATACGTCTTGTACGAAAACAGTAAAATCACAAAAATACTGAACTTCGAGGAAAACGTAAAATCACTAATCAAATGGCAAAACCAAAAGTTCAAACACCTAGAAAAAATTAATAACAACTGACATATTCCTGAATTTGTACAGCCATTTTCTCAAGTAGAAAATGGTGGATTAAACCTGGTTTTATAGCTAGCTCGTAAGACAGTCTAATTTAATTCCATTATATTGACAACGATGAATGAAAACAAAACATACATAGCAATAATTTGTCCCAAGTACACGGATGCCTCCATCGCACTATCATTTTTGTGGACCGTGACATTGGTGTAAAAACTCTAATTTGGCAATAAAATTAAAAAGATCATATCATAGGGAACATATGTACTAAGTTTCAAGTTGATTGGACTTCAACTTCTTCAAAAACTACCTTGATCAAAACTTTAATCTGAAGCGGGACGAACGAACGGACGAACGAACGGACGAACGAACGGACGGACCCACATACCAGAAAATATAATTCCCCTCTACTATCGTAGGTAGGACATAACAAGTATAAATGTTAAAATTAAATCGTTAGTTTTCTCGTTTGAATTGTTTTACATTGTCATTGGGGCCTTTTATAGCTGACTATGCTGTGTGGGCTTTGCTCTTTGTTGAAGGCCGTACGGTGACCTACAGTTGTTAATGTTTGTGTCATTTTGGTCTTTTGTCTCATTGGCAATCATACCACATCTTCTTTTTTATATGTACAGCAACGAATACGATATATTATAATCCTAATCACTATAAAACAAACGAATAAGAAGAACAAAAAGGCATATTCAATGTAGACAAAGCACATTAAAAAAATGAGTACAGTGCTAAATTAAGTTTAAATTCGTTCTCAATTAATTTACGTCACGAAGGGTTTCTCCTTGGGAAATACATCAATGTTCTCTAACACTGGTCTACGGCATGGAAAATTTACGTTATTGAAAAACAAAACGTTGCATTTAATTATTCTTAAAGGTTTGTCAACTATACATTGTACTTTAAACACGATATGAACACGGAAGCCCTCAATGTGATTAAATTGGCGATTCTTATATCGCAATCCTGTTTAAATTAATCAGTGTTTTGACCCAGAGGACAATTTAGAAAAGAAGTGTTGAAAACAGTCCATTTCACTCTCTGTTGCGTCTGATCTTTGACTCACCTAACTGTGGATGTGTTTTGGTGCATGGGATAGATTTCCAATATATGCTTGTCCTTAAGAAGACACGAAAGGTAATTAAACTAATATTCCGTTGTTCTTGGTTCGAATTCTAAAGATGTTATAAAATTGCATGATTGGGTTTACCTACTAAAAGGTAATTTTCCTTGTTTCCTTGATTAATTATAGTCATTAAATGAAGGTGTCATATATTTGCTGTTTTCGTACTGGCCCTGGTACTGATTATCTTCCAATTGTGTCAGTCGTTGACTATCCAGATCTAGGGGTCAATATATATGTTACCTCGAAATAAGATCATATATCGTTGTGATGTTATCAAAGATACCATGTTTTTAAACAGCATCGTGGTTTTTTTTTATTATGTCGCGGATATTGGATACATTGGAAAACCAAAAATACATGACACAAATATACGTGTGTTGATCCACTCATGATTATTTTTGCACGGGTTTCCATGCTAATTTTTAAAAGAATACATTTTGTTAAGTATTGAGCAATTCGTTGCATTGACTACTGAATAAACAACAGTCAATCATTTAATAAATTATGATTTTTTTTGTACAATTTCCTAATCGGCCGTATCTGGCCATTCTTGAAAGTATGGCCCTGCACTTTTTTCAATCAAACAGATGATTGTATAATCAACTCTCACCCAAACTATTGCAACATTTTACTAATTGTTCAAATAGAATGTCATTAACCCGAAATGCAAACAAAAACAGATCAAAGGCTGTAAAAAAAACCTTCGAAATGATATTAATACCAACCATTCAAAACGTGAATTCATTATCAGATAGCAATATCAAAAGCTCAAACACACCAAAGAAATAGAAAACAACTGTCATATTCCTAACTTGGTAAAGACATTTTCTTGTTTAGAGTGGATCGGCGTTTATTTTTAATTTACTTTTATATTCGAATATTTTGAAGAAAGATTGTTCACTTATATCAGATAAACATACGATCTTGTTGAACAAATAATGACAAGGAACGAAGGTACAGTGCACTTACATCATTTGGTAGAAACAAGAAAAATACTTTAAGCGTCAAGAAAAATGTCTTCTACATAATATGCAAATTAAATTTGCAAAGTAAACTGCGTTCTACATCCATACGTGTATGTGTCAACACACACTTCATAATTCTCTTTAGTATATATAGTATATAAAGATGCTTTTTATGGTTTATGCATATATGCAAATATATGGTAGACATTCTTTATCTAATCCATTATTTCTACATTTGTTGTCTATTTTTTCAAAAAATACTAAGTTCAACGCCGGTTTGTTATCTCATGCGATACTAATTTTTTTCTAGGACTTCTTTAGTGCGATAGAAATAACTAGTTAGCGTGATTCCATCCATTTTGAGCAATCTAGCATAGCTGATAGGATCAAAAGAAACCATAGATTGACAGAAATGGCTGAAGAAATCCTAACCAAGCATTATGTCCAATTGAATATTAACTGTGGTCAGTTTCTATCGGAAATTTGTCTCCTGGCTTATGATTTTCTTTATTTCATTATCGTCTTTACCGTATTGAATATAGAAGTTTACATTGATAGCCATCGTCTAGCCATTTATCACATTTAAATTGACGAAAATTTATTATATCGCTCACGCTTTTTATTCTCAAAGATTTATGTTTTATATGTAATATGCATTTTTTAAGAAAGAAACACATCGTTCTTCGATGAATATTTTTCTTATACAACATCTCATTATTTTTTATAATTGTTAAGGTGTTTTGGTCAGAAGAAAAACACGCCAGGATCACCACTGCAAAAAAAAAGATGTAAATTTTACATGTTATATGCATTTTTTTAGTAAAAGGAAAGAACACATCGTTCGGTGTATATAATGTATATACAAATCTTGCCCCCTAAATAATTCGATTCAAATTTTGGAACAAATAGTTATCAAAGAGGGATGAAAGATACCAAACTCATAAATCGAAAATAAACTGACAACGCCATGGCTAAAAATGAAAAAGACAAACAGACAAACAATAGTTCACATGACACAAAATAGAAAACTAAAGATTAAACAACACGAACCCCACCAAAACAGGGGGTGATTCCAGGTGCTCCGGAAGGTACCAGAATTATAATTTAACACACCAGACGAGCGTTTCGTCTGCATAAGACTCATCAGTGACGCTCATATCAAAAAAGTTATAATGCAAAACAAGTACAAAGTTGAAAAGCATTAAAAACTCGAAATTCAAAAAAGTTGTGCCAAATACGGCTAAGGTAATCTATTCCTGGGAAAAGGAAATCCTTAGTTTTTCGAAAAATCAAAGCCCGATAATATACTTTTCAGTATCAACCTTGCACTAATGTAAAACGAGCAATAATGATTGATTATAACTTTTAGATACATTTACGGCTTAGTTAAACTCAAATTAATGCTCCATCTCCATCAGCAAAATTAATCGTTAACATTTTTCCTGGTTGTCGTTTTTAATTCCTATGATCCTATAGTGTTTTCTACTAATTTGTCTTTCCAAACCATTGCCCATATCGATATACTACCAGGAAAAACACGAAGACTAGTATTATATCTGTAATTTTTAGTTTTAACACATTGAACTTAAAAAAAACAGTACATCGTAGACCCATAGGCGCATGGCCTTTTGTTTATTTCTGCACTTTGGTTGCGTTGGTGTCTCTTTGATAAATTCCATTCAAAGCAATATTTATAATAAAACATTTATATATTAGAAAAGTCTCTTATTAAGAACTTAACAACTAGTGTATAGACGTCGTTTATGGTATAGGTGATAAAACCAGTATGTGTTTAAAATTTCGGAATTGATAACTGTAGAAAAGTATTTATCAAAATGTTTTTAATCAATAGTAGAAATGTAATATGCCTTTAAATCAATACTTAATTTTCATTTTGTAATTCGAATGATCCCTTATAGCACTGATTTGGGCGTGCGTACAAGTTAAACCGCAACACATCACAAGCGTTATAAAGTATTTATTACTCCTTACCGCTTTTTCATGATGTTAGTTTGATTACTTTTTTAAATTGATGGAACTATCGTTTATTTCTTCTTGACATATTCTACATTAAAACTCACCTTATTGAATGAATTACAAACAGTTTATAGTATGACTGAAACATGAAAACTAGGGATATAAGCTTATTCCAAAAAGACATGGACGAAGACAACCAACGTTAATTTAGTCCATACTTGCATGGACAAACTCAACAGGCGTTTCCCATGCATGCATAAGCTAAACTAACTTTTATGAATCGTTTAAAAAATTTTGCGGAAAAACTCGATTAGATGATATCAAGACTTTTCCATAAAATGATACGAGAAAGCTAGTTTGAGATTGATTTATTCCCAATTCGGCTTTTTGAAATGTAAAGGACTATGAGTTGGTCTCATTGTGCTTACCCAAAATTAAAAAAAAAGTTACCAGAAAAAAGAAGTTTTTGTAGTTTTAATTTGTTTGTTCTCCGGACATCTGTATTCCTATATTTTTCTGATGTTTGATCAATTCAGACTTTTGTTTGATATAAGAAACTGTTCCGTAATGGGAATGCAATAATGGTTACTGAATACGTAAATATTAAATCGAGAAGATATACACAGAATAACTGATTGCATCTAAATTTTTATAATTGAGCTGTAATGGAAATGTCTGAAGGTTGAATTTTGGTTCGAGGACTTAAAACATTTTCTATATTTGTCTAAATAAACATTAATTTTTCATCTGAAGATACCAGAACCATCGTCTAACCTGTTCTTTAACGACTTGTGACATTATAAGTATGGACTGGCATCATGGGTGGTATTTCAGGAGATGATTACCCTGTCCACTCAAAATCAAAGGATATCGTTTTTTAATAAGTTCATGGGATCCCCCAATGTTTGTTACCTTTTCTTGTATCGATTTGTAACAGGAAAACACCAAACATGATTTCTTCTTATTTAACTTAAACATTTACAAAGAAATTTTACGGGAAAAAGATCAATTCAACATTTTAAACAAATTAATTTCTCAATTTCATTTGCATGTATATATCTAACTTTTTTGTGTATATAATGCTTTTTGTGTTGTAAGACACTGCAAAAGGTAAATTTATTTTCACAAAGAAGGCATGTTTTAATGATAATACTTTAATAAATGAAAGATTGTCACAGCTTTACAAAGTCATTTAGTTTTTCTTTTGTAAAAATAATTAATTCACAGTCATTCCAATTAGAGCTCATTCAACCTTAAAACCAAGCGACATATTTTCTTTTATCTGCACACCAAAATGTTTAGCATTTTTTTTATAATTACATTTTGATATTGAAGATATAAATGTAATAAGAAAGAAAATTCTTTTAACTACAGATGTAATCGTATTACATTGTGTCTAAACTAATTTTTTTATTTCACCATGTGTGAGAGGCAAATATAAAGGAATAACATCTTGTTGTATATTGCTTGAAATTATTTACATATTTCATTTATTAAAATTTGCTGTTGTAATTCTTTTAAAGTTAACAACTTGGATTTTGAAATGATTTTGTGTAAAAGCTATGGTCCCAGAGTGTATATTGATGGATTGGTCACGACCAAAACCAGTTGGTGAAACCTATAAACAACAGAATCAATAGGCTTTGTCCCTCAATGAATCTACTACTTTTGATAAAATCCAAGTTGTGAGTCTCAAACAATCAACACTGTAATAAATCAACTATTTAAACAGGATAAAATTTGTATTTACGCAAGACGCGCGTTTCGTCTACAAAAGACTCATTAGTGACGCTAGAATCCAAAAAAGTTAAAAATGCTAAATGAAGAACAACTATCAAGTTAAAGATCATCGATGACCAAAGTTCCTCAAAGTTTTGCCAAATACAGTTAAGACAATCTATTCGGGGAATTAAAACTCCACCAGCAGTGGCATCGACCCAGTGGTTGTAAATAAACTCATCATAAATACCAGAATTAAATTTTGTATCAACGTTAGACGCACGTTTCGTCTACAAAAGACTCATCAGTTTAAGTGGCGAAATAAAGTACTAAGCTGAAGAGCATTTAGGACCAACGTTCCTAAACGTTTTGCCAAATACAGCTAAAGTGATCTATTCCTGTGGTAGAATGCCTTAGTATTTAAAAAATTTAAAAGTTCTTTCAACAATTAATTTATAAATATGACCATATCAATGAAAATATGTGTCAGCACAGAAGCAAGTCCTCTATATATTTTCAGAGATTTTTTAGCAGCTATGTACTTAGCCCTTGGCCTTAAATAAGAAAGGGCTGTTTAAGTTTCCTTCCCTAAATTTTCATATAATATGAGTTGCAATTTAACCAAACAATGAATTTCAAGTTAGGATTTTGATTTTCAAATTGGTTTCTATTGAAAGAGTGCACATCGAACCTTTGATTGGAGACTGAACATTGACTGACTCCCGACAAACTCAATATAAAATATTGATGAAAAATGATGAAATAGTAATCGATAACTATCTAAAGAACCATCTTTTACCAAAACATCAGCTACATCATCATTTATATTAATAGGACAAGGGGTTCCATTGCTTTGCTGATAAATTAAAACAACTTTTTCCGTTTGTTATTTCTGTAAACAGCACATAAAACAAAAAGGGATGGAAAAGTCAATTACATAATGATCCGTGTACAAATGCTAGTATAAACATTATAATGAAGTACGCTTACAGTAAATTGAAAGCACACACCAAAGTCAAGCGAATCAATAATTGATAGTCTAGATGAGGTTAGGTTAAAGATAGATCGGCCAAATTCAAATACGAACACCGGCAAATAGTAAGAAAAAGCTTTGTTTTCATATGGAGTATGATTGAAAACTAAAGGTATCACTGCACGGTCTAGACAGGAAAAGTGTGTATTTTCATATTTTTTTTTAAATTTTAAATGTGGCATAAATGTCTATCAGTGTAGATCAAATGTTGACCTCTATTAGTCTTAATTTTTATGTTTATAGACTAGCTGATGTTTAACCAACATATATAATACGCTTTTTCATTCAAAACGTAAAATTGTAAAAACAATCAACAATTATGTTTTTATTTATAAAACCCATTAAAATCTCAAACGTTTGACCCTGTGCTATTAAGGAAGGAATAATCAAATGAAATGACCAATCCAATAAAAAAATCACATAAGGATTGTGTACGATTGTTTTGATAGAAAATGAAGATTACGCGAAGTTGAATGACTTCACTAGAAATATACAGAATGAAAATGTAATAGCTATCTGGTTTTTACTTGTTGACCATTTGACCTTTACGCCAAACACCTTAATAAGTTGTTGAAAGTACAATCTATCAGCCAAAAGTGAACTGAAACTGATTTCAATAAAGAGTTAAGAGAATTGTCTGCTAGACTTAAATGATAAGATACGAAGTCGTTAAACATTTCTATGACATCCCAACCATTACTGTGATAGCATCAACTCTCTAAGACATTGCAACATATGATGCAGTCATACTTCCCAGAATAAATTGCACTGTGCATAAACTCCTCATTACGTTTTTACATCAATGTACTTTAATGTATTTCAACATTAAAGAGAAAATAATGCCTCTTCTGTAAACGACCATTTTCATCAATTCATAAAAACTCTAGCACATGATTCCAAATCTTCTATGAATTGCACACAGGGCAAATAACTAGTTTAATTGTTCGAAATAGCATGAGATTTTAATTGAGACATAAAAAATCAAATTCATTTATAGTGAATTTAAGCTTTGATTGAAACTCGCAATTTTAAAAAGCAATGATTCCTCTTACAAAACCTTCCTGGTAACGGATCAATTAGAAACTGAAATTGAGTACTAACGTCTAGTAGCAAGCATCAAATGTATGAATACGTAATTTTACCTTCTCAAATTTAAGAGAAATGCTTGCTGTTTTACAACCCTACCACTCGTCTTCCTATTCACTTCCAATATAACAGTCGCCTCTTTTACTACTTTACACAAACGAACTAAAATCAAAATCTTTAAATGTTTACTTCTATTATCAAAATAATCATTTTACCTAAAATATTCTTAAATTTTGGGACGTTATCAATTTAGGCGTTCAAGATTTGATATTCATTGAAATAATTCTATTTTTATACTATATTTTTGCCAAATTCTAGACCTATTGATTTGAAACAATGCAATAAAAAAACTATTGAAACACCATGGAAAAAGTAAAATCACAAACATACTGAACTTCGAGCAAAATTCAAAAGAGAAAGTCCACAATCAAATGGCAAATTCCAAAGCTCAAACAAACTCAACGAATGGATAACAATTGTCATATTCCTGACTTGGCACAGGCATTTTCTTCAGTAGGAAATGGTGTATTGAACCTGGTTTCATAGCTAGCTAAACCTCTTACTTGTATAATAGTCACATCAAATTTCAGCATATTGACAACGATGTTTAAACAAAACTAGTTTAACTAATGTCATGAAACTTTGAAAGACCGCTGTAAAAAATGAGTTGAAATGTCTACATCAAATCTGTGAATGACGGATAAATGATTAAATACATCTATTCCGTTGATATTTACAGCTGACTATTGATAAATCAAAATAAAGAAATATGTTGTTAGATCAGTAATAAGTATGCCATACTAAAATTTGATAGGATAAATGGAATAGGATGAATAAATTAAAGACAGATCAGAGAGAAACAGGTTGACTAAAGGTTAGATAATTGACAATTCCGACAGAAGCAAACCGTACACGATGGCTAAGACAATCGACTGATCCCACTAAGCCAAACTAAAAGATTAATCAACAGAAAAAAAGCAAGATAATATGTGCGATCATTAACAAATTCGACATAAAACGTGACATTTTATTACATGAGTAAGTAATGGACAAAAGTTTTGAGACGCGTAAGATGATAAATGCGACAGAAACAAAAGTAGACGATGGTTATATAATTGACGAAACCCACAAAAAACAAATGTCGACGGATATAATGTTGTGAACAAATCTGACAAAGCTATACGAGGGATGAGCATATGGACTTATCCGACCGAAACAAAGCTATACAAGGGATGAGCATATGGACTTATCCGACCAAAACAAAGCTATACGAGGGATGAGCATATGGACTTATCCGACCGAAACAAAGCTATACGAGGGATGAGCATATGGACTTATCCTACCGAAACAAAGCTATACGAGGGATGAGCATATGGACTTATCCGACCGAAACAAAGCTAAACGAGGGATGAGTATATGGACTTATCCGACCGAAACAAAGCTATACAAGGGATGAACATATGGACTTATCCGACTGAAACAAAGCTATACGAGGGATGAGCATATGGACTTATCCGACCGAAACAAAGCTATACGAGGGATGAGCATATGGACTTATCCGACCGAAACAAAGCTATACGAGGGATGAGCATATGGACTTATCCGACTGAAACAAAGCTATACGAGGGATGAGCATATGGACTTATCCGACCGAAACAAAGCTATACAAGGGATGAGCATATGGACTTATCTGACCGAAACAAAGCTATACGAGGGATGAGCATATGGACTTATCCGATCGAAACAAAGCTATACGAGAGATGAGCATATGGACTTATCCGACCGAAACAAAGCTACACAAGGGATGAGCATATGGACTTATCCGACCGAAATAAAGCTATACGAGGGATGAGCATATGGACTTATCCGACCGAAACAAAGCTATACAAGGGATGAGCATATGGACTTATCCGACCGAAACAAAGCTATACAAGGGATGAGCATATGGAATTATCCGACCGAAACAAAGCTATACGATAGATCATACAGTGGACTAATCCGACCGAAACAAAGCTATACAAGGGATGAGCATATGGACTTATCCGACCGAAACAAAGCTATACAAGGGATGAGCATATGGACTTATCCGACGGAAACAAAGCTATACATGGAATGAGCATATGGACTTATCCGACCGAAACAAAGCTATACGATAGATCAGACAATGGACTAATGCGACCGAAACAAAGCTAACCATGGAGGAGATAAAGGGATAATCACAAAAAACAAGGTATAAGATGCATGTGATAATGAAAAAATCCAATAAAACAAAGTCAGATGATGTGTGAAATGATGGAAGCATCCGGCAGAAACATAGATAGACGACGGTTGAAATAATTGACAAATTCAACAGAAATAAAACTAGACGATGGATGAGCCGATAGACACATCTAGCGGAAACAGAGCTTTTAGATGATGAAATACATGTATTCCGACAGAAACAAAACTATGTGATTGGTGAGATGATGGAATTGTCGTACATTAACTAAGACAGACGAGAGACGAGACGATAGACAAATCCGACAGAAACTCTGGATGATGGGTGATATGAGGGACTGATCCGACAGAAACAAAGCTATACGAGGGATGAGCATATGGACTTATCCGACCGAAACAAAGCTATACAAGGGATGAGCATATGGACTTATCTGACCGAAACAAAGCTATACGAGGGATGAGCATATGGACTTATCCGACCGAAACAAAGCTATACGAGGGATGAGCATATGGACTTATCCGATCAAAACAAAGCTATACGAGGGATGAGCATATGGACTTATCCGACCGAAACAAAGCTACACAAGGGATGAGCATATGGACTTATCCGACCGAAACAAAGCTATACGAGGGATGAGGATATGGACTTATCCGACCGAAACAAAGCTATACAAGGGATGAGCATATGGACTTATCCGACCGAAACAAAGCTGTACAAGGGATGAGCATATGGAATTATCCGACCGAAACAAAGCTATACGATAGATCATACAATGGACTAATCCGACCGAAACAAAGCTATACGATAGATCAGACAATGGACTAATCCGACCGAAACAAAGCTATACAAGGGATGAGCATATGGACTTATCCGACCGAAACAAAGCTATACAAGGGATGAGCATATGGACTTATCCGACCGAAACAAAGCTATACAAGGAATGAGCATATGGACTTATCCGAGCGAAACAAAGCTATACGATAGATCAGACAATGGACTAATCTGACAGAAAAAAGCTAACCATGGAGGAGATAAAGAGATAATCACAAAAAACAAGGTATAAGATGCATGTGATAATGAAAAAATCCAATAAAACAAAGTCAGATGATGTGTGAAATGATGGAAGCATCCGGCAGAAACATAGATAGACGACGGTTGAAATAATTGACAAATTCAACAGAAATAAAACTAGACGATGGATGAGCCGATAGACACATCTAGCGGAAACAGAGCTTTTAGATGATGAAATACATGTATTCCGACAGAAACAAAACTATGTGATTGGTGAGATGATGGAATTGTCGTACATTAACTAAGACAGACGAGAGACGAGACGATAGACAAATCCGACAGAAACTCTGGATGATGGGTGATATGAGGGACTGATCCGACAGAAACACATCTGGATGATGGGTGATATGATGGACTAACCCGACATAATCAAAGCTAGACGACGAGTCTCATAATGTGGTAGTCGTATGGAAACAAAGCTATAAAATAAGTGAACAAATGGACAAATCCGATAAAAAAGCTATTCAGAGGGACACATGATATACAAATTTTATAATATTAACATAAACGATATGTTATATGATTTAGTTCAAATAACCAACCCCTGTTCAAGTCGGAATCATTTAAAACGAACAAATATACTAATCAAAGATTGCATTTAATCTACCTGCAGACGCGGAATTCGTATCAAATTGAAATGCACCAAACACCAAAATAAAGTTGTGCCAAATAAATGTACGGTCATCTGTACATAGGGTGGAAAATCTAAAGGATTTCTAATGATTTTAAAGGTAAATGAACAGTTTATTAACAGCATGTTACACCATCATTGCCGAAGTCTAACTTATTATTCCAGTGAGGAAGAAACATTCAACAATGGTAACCTCAAACGTGTTGTTGTAAAAATCATCAATGTTACCAGGCAAATAATATAGTTCCCCAGACGCGCATTTCGTCTATGAAAGACCCATCAAAGGCACTCGAATCAAAACAATAGGAAGGCCGAATCAATTACAAAGTTGAAGGTCATTGTACTTAAAAATCCGTTCTAAAAATGAATGTGCAAAATCTGTTCATGGTCATCAATTCACGAGGTGTCCATTGTCATCTTTTCACGAGAAAAGTAAGAACACTTTAGTGTTTTAAACAGTGAATTTTCAGAGTGTTGACTGACATATTGGTGATCTTACTAATGAAATGTCTATAAGAATGACATTGACCCAGTGGTTGTTAACCTTATCAAAATGCCAAACTTATAACTTAGTGCGCAATGGATGTTGTGCAATGTTTCATGATTATGTGCTAAAAATGTACACATAGATGTTAAACAGATTCAACTATAATGTTTAAAATTTACATTTTTACGCACTTCGTACGATTGAAAATTTACATTAATTTCAAATAAAAGCATTTAGTTTCTGAAACAGGCATCGGTAAATTGTGCACTCTAGTAATTATGTCTATAAGAATCAGCTTAATGATTATAAAGATCTCTTTGGCAAGCACTTAAACATTACCGGCTTTTTATCGACGAGGGCAAACGGGTCTAGATTAATTTGCATCTGAGGGTTAAACCAGGAAAAGAAAGTCAATGAAAAACAGCATGACATTATAAATTTATATGCTGTCATGAATAACATCATCTGCAGCTGAAATAGGGCAATTTTGTCATAATTACTTCTAAAAGGCTTGTAGATTTCCAATTAAAGTCGGTATAGTACAGTTTAGTGAAAAATCGAAATATGTCGCACCACTAAAGGACAACATTACAATTTCAAATCATATGCAATATGTAATAGCAAAGCATCATGTTCGTTGAATATCGAATAAAGCATGATCTCCCTCAGTTTTGATATAATTTAAATAGTTTGAAAGAGATCTAAAACATTTGATACTTTAAACCATATCAAATTCGTTTTCGTCAGTCATATTTCAGATAAGTCGATCAGCGAAAGAGGAACATATGTTGAAATTGTGTGACATACAATAAGTTTCTGTTGACATTGCAATTAAATGTTTGTACGTTTTATTTGTGTATGCGGGTTTTTACAACACACTTCAGGATATTTTGTTGACTATCGAAAACAGCTGTTGCAGTAAAACATTATTAAATCTTGACTTTAATTAATCTGTGCATGATATTGCTATCCCAAATTACACATATTAAATATAGTACAGTAATTTACCTACACAAATCGATTTAGAGGACAAATCCAGGTGAAAAAATCCAGGGGGAATCGCATGAATTTCAAGATGAGCTTGACCGGAAGATAAAGCATATAATGTATTGAATCGCATGGACTCCAGGAGAAGCGAGACCGAAAAACAAAACATATATTTTATTGGATCGCATGAACTCCAGTAGAAGCGAGACCGGAAACAATACATATATTTTATTGAATCCAAAGGACTCCAGAAGGCGCGATACCGGAACACAATACATATTTTATATTCATCTGATAGTACTTACCTTAGGCATGAAAACGTTTTTATCTGTGTTGTAGCTGAGAACTGGGATATTTAAAGGTGTTGTCACAAGACTAACAGACTGAATAGTCTGCGTGGATCCTATCACTATAAATGAAACTATATTGTTGTCTTTGAATAAAGAACATATTCCTCGTAATGTTCCATCTATGTTATTCCTCGAGTCAGTTGCAATTCCATGTAAAGATACTTCCTGTGTGACGTTTTCCGTGACATATCGAAAGAATATTCTACTAAAATGATCATAATATTCTATATCGAAAATTGCTGCAATAGTAACATTTGGTCTAGTAGTTCCACACACATGAATTAAAAATATAAAAATAAGAAACTGAGTTCTGTTCATGTTTAAATCCTTCTGAAAGTTAGTCGTATCCACTGATTCATTCCTGCGTGCCACGTTAAATATCCATTCATATTCTTAAGATAAGAAAACAATACCCAGAGGAAGATGTATATCGTCCAGGTCATGAATTCATCAAAAACTAATAGATAACCAACAATTCAGTGTCTCAATAAAACTCCGGGAAAAGACAAGATTTCCAGCACTCTCAGCATTGCCAATTGATTTTTTGCTCGCATCTATCCTCGTATGTCAGATTATTGTTTTATCTGTGAAATTTAAAACAAATGAAATGATGTTTACTCTGGTTAATTGGCTGTCGTAGAGGGAACACTTATACTATCTTTCCGAGCAGAAAGTGTTTAAACAAGCGTGTAGCGCTTTTCACTATTTCTGTTAGTGAGGTTAAATCAATTATTTTCCTTTCGTTATTATCAATAAGTCCATATACCGCGAAGTAAGATAGTGGAAATCAAACCGTTTGTAATTTGGTGATAAATTGGTCACTTTTTCTGATGAATCTAGTAAAAAAATAGATATTTCCTTAATGTTAATCTAAAGAACAAAACACTACCATAAGGGTTAAAACCGATGAACAAACTAACATCAGCGTGAACTATTTCCGGTGTGGTCTAGCGTAATTAGCTAACGGTTTCCAAATCATAAGGATATAGTACGTCTGTGTTCAAATTTAGATACAAACCAGTCGGATTAATAACACTATTTGATTGTATAGGTCTCTTACGGAATGATTAAGAACTCGCATCATCACAATTACGCACACATTTATATTTAATGGCACAATCGATAAAGCCCTCATCTGTCCTATAAATTGTATTAAAATCAGACATATGGATGTTAATATATAATAAGCAAAACCAAGGTAAAAGTCAGAAAATTAAATTAAGGATACATTGTTATAGTGAGCAAGCAAGCTAGAGAAGTCATTCACTTAGCTTTGTAAGTAATAAGGTTGTCATCAACAGCTGGTGTTTCAGATTTTCCATTCTCCGTTGTACTGTACAATGATCTCACCAACAGTTAATAAAGAATGTCCTGATATCGTTTATCATATTTTAATAACAATTAATACAGAATTCAATCATTAATTGTTATTGTGGCAAACTGCGTTAATAATACAACTATAATGAGACTCAACGAATACAAACAAAAACAAACTGTATAGCTCACCTGGCAATTAATTAGCGATAGATATATATGTCAAAATGACAAAAATAAAAACAAGATGACCATTCAGTAACATTCGATTACTAGTATTATTACTGTTTAACTATATTGCACAACTTTTTGGAATTTTGGATCCTCAATGCTCTACAACTTTGTATTTGTTTGGTTTATAACTGACGAAACGCGCGTCTGGCGTACTAAATTATAATCCTGGTACCTTTGATAACTATTTACACCACTGGGTCGATGCCTCTGCTGATGGACGTTTCGTCACCGAGGGTATCACCAGCCCAGTAGTCAGCACTTCGGTGTTGACATGAATATCAATTATGTGGTCATTTTTATAAATTTCCTGTTTACAAAACTTTGAATTTTTTTGAAAAAATAAGGATTTTCTTATCCCAGGCATAGATTACCTTAGCCGTATTTGGCACAACTTTTTGGAATTTTTCATCCTCAATGCTTTTCAACTTTGTATTTGTTTGGTTTATAACTACTTCGATATGAGCGTCACTGATGAGTCTTATGTAGACGAAACGCGCGTCTGGCGTACTAAATTATAATCCTGGTACTTTTGATAACTATTTACACCACTGGGTCGATGCCTCTGCTGGTGGACGTTTCGTCCCCTAGGGTATCACCAGCCCAGTAGTCAGCACTTCGGTGTTGACATGATTATATAAATTATGTGGTCGTTTTCATAAATTTCCTGTTTACAAAACTTTGAATTTTTCGAAAAACTAAGGATTTTCTTATCCTAGGCATAGATTACCTTAGCCGTATTTGGCACAACTTTTTCGAATTTTGGATCCTCAATGCTCTTCAACTTTGTATTTGTTTGGTTTATAACTATTTCGATATGAGTGTCACTGATGAGTCTTATGTAGACGAAACGCGCGTCTGGCGTACTAAATTAAAATCCTGGTACCTTTGATAACTATCAGCGCAAACCTTCCATAATATTTCTGTCATCCCTTTATTCTACAAAAAGTAATGATGGGCATATTAATGGGTACATAAATTTCTCGTATCAAACTCGACACTCTCGAATCCAAGTCGACACTTCCTACTTCAACGTCGACAATTTCAACTTCAAAATTGATATTTCTCAGTTTCAAATCGGAAATGTGAAATGGAAACTTTGAACTTAAAATATGTCAGACTAGAACTGAGAAATATCAATTTTAACTTGATTTTGGGAAATGTTAAGGTTGAATTTTAATACCTGTCTTCTGTAAAGTATCAAATTTTATGAGAATGATTATGTTATAGCGGTAAAAAAATGATAAAAACAACACGTTATATAGATTACATGCGGCGGAAGCGCTATTCTTGATTTACCTCCATCAGAAACGCTCAAGAACAAATATTTGAAAAAATAAAAATATTTTAAGGTTCATCAAAAAGGAATTGAAAAATATGGCTGTGTTTACACCACAGCATCTTCAATGAGTACAGACACACTGTTGTATCTACGAAGGTTTAAAGGCATGACATATAAAGGTTATGTGCAATCAAAGTTTGTTTTATATGCATTTTTTTTCTAGTCTGCAAAAGATAGCCAAATAAACCAACACACGAGTTTTTATTTGATACAGTCGACTCAGTCACCTTTTGTTTGCAGAGTATATTGTCCATTAAAATCAATAATACTCACACTACTGCTTTTGTAAAGGGAGCTTCTCAAATATTTACCCGACTTGGTTTAATTTTGCACCTTCTGCAGTAATAAAACCCGAAGTTTGGTAAAAAGGCTAGTTTAGGATTATAGCTCTTCATCTTTTATATAAGCTTTGGATTTCAAATATTTTGGCCACAAGCATCACTAAAGAGACATGTATTGTCGAAATGCGAATCTAGTGCAAGAAAATTGGCACCGTTAATTTTATTATGAATCTAACAAATGTTTTAAAAACATTAACTGCAGACTGTATGTAACGTTTACTGGAAGAAAAACTAAGTAAAATACAGGAACAAAATTTTCACAAAATTTCGTTCTAATTACTAGCTCTTTATCATAAACAAGCTATTGTCCAAGTTTGGTACAAATAAAAAATAGTATAAGACAGTTTTAAACACTTTTAACCAGAGAGTGAATGTGTTGTTCCCTGGCAGAAAATCTAAGTTCATTTAAAAGTAAAATACGGAAAAAATAGATTAAATTTGTTACATAATTTACTTCTGGATACTATCTTATGATAATATACAAGCTTCTGTCCAAGTTTGGTACAAACCCGGAATAGTTTAAGAAAGTTATTAAAATTTTAAAAACGTTAACCAAAGAGTAAATGTAATGTTTTCTGGTAGAAAATCGAAGTCTATTTAGAAGTAAAATACGGGGATTTTTTTTTATTTTTTTTTACAAAATTTACTTCTGGATACTATCTTATGATAATAAACAAGCTTCTGTCCAAGTTTTATGAAAATCAAGTATAGTTTAAGAAAGTTATCAAAATTTCAAAAACTTTGACCACAGAGTAAGTATTGTTGGACACGACAACGACGGAATGTAGGATCGCTATGTCTCGCTTTTTCGACTAAAGTCGAAGGCTGGACAAAATGATAAAAGAATAAAAAGGATTTTCAAGGATTTTCAAATAACTATATGTTATCAAATTAGGGAAAGAAAAGTATGTGTTAGAATCTGGCAAACATTTTAAAACAAGATGAGTGAACATCCTTACAGTATTATGAGTGATGAAACGAAAATTCGATTCAGAGGAGAGCAGCCTGTAAAGTTATAAGTAATCCAATAGGAACTTAAGGGTTCCCTCTTTGCCTCTTTTTTTTACACGTTCAATCGTGTTCATGTTTAGGATAACATTTAATGACTAAACTTCATACTGTATATTCTTTTCCCCGCTTTTCTACCGCATGAATAGATTACCGTAGCTGTATTTGGCAAAATGAAGAACTTTTTTTAGTTCACTGCTCTTCAACTTCGTTCTTCACTTTGCCATTTTATTTTGTTTTATTCCAGCTTCACTGATAAGACATTTGTAGACGAAACGCGCGTCTGCAGCAAATGCAAATTTTAATCCTGGTATATTCAATGGGTTACCGTACCCATAAACTGCTGCAAAAGAATTATAAAAGAGAACCAATTTAATCGGCATTCGTTGTACGATCGCCATTATAAAAATGCCATAACTTACAACGGGCATATGTTAGTGATCTTATATCTTTAGAGACAAGACCGATAAAAATTTAGATAAAAATCTTCATCTGATCTAAAAAGTAAAGTTCATCGGTCTTTTCCTTTACAAGATTGTGACATTTCGACTAAGTGAGGATCTGAATAACAAGTTATGCATGCATAGCAGAAGGCGCACCGTATCTCGCTGTTTTAGCAGATCATTGTTATTTACACAGTTTTTGTTAATTTTTTGACAACCGAGATTTATACATCGGTAAACTATTTTTATATTAATACAGCTCTTTAGTGCTTCAGAGGAGAATTAATCCTTCGTTTCATCATTCCTTTTTAGTTAAACAGTTCTGAAATTAAGGCTTCAGCTAGTAATTGCTTTCATTTATATATATTCTAGTCTTTAGTCCATTTGAAACGCTACTTTAATTACTCCTTTTTCTTTATTTAAATTCTAAACATGGATTTTATAGCTTGTTGTTCGGTGTGAGCCAAGGCTCCGTGTTGAAGGCCGTACATTGACCTATAATGGTTTACTTTTATTAATTGTTATTTGGATGGAGAGTTGTCTAATTAGCACTCAAACCACATCTTCCTAAATCTGTATACATATGAAAATGAACATAACAATTAGAGAAAAAAAATAATCAATGATGTCTTCTGATATTTGACGCAGGATACACAATATTTTCTATGATTTGTTGATTAGTTGGATAACAGAAGACAAAAAGTAGAAAACCTTACAATAAAATAAAATTAAGAAAAATAAATCGATATACTTGTATGACAAACAAGAATGTGTCCCCAGTACACGGATGCCCAATCCGCACTATCATTTTCTATGTTTAGTGGACCGTGAAAATGGGTGAAAATCTCTAATTTGGTATAACAATTGGAAAGATCATATTATAGAGATAATGTGTATTAAGTTTCAAGTTGATTGGACTTTAACTTCATCAAAAACTACCTCGACCAAAAACTTTTGCTGAAGCTGGACAGACGGACGAACGAACGGACGGAAGAACGGACAACCAAACAGATAAACAAACGAACAGACGGACGCACAGACCAGAAAACATAATGCCCATAAATGGCGCATACAAACGAAAGAACAAAGCCACACAAAAATTTGATAGAGAATGCAGTATAGAAACCATCTCTCCTAAACAATAAATGTACTCTGTTTTAAGCTTTGTGTGTGTCGATTGGTAGTTTAACATGTATTGTCGACTAGATTTTTTGGCAAACAAATATGAAAGGAAGAACACGGTGGAAAATACGTCTGTGATGTTTTCATAATCTGAAGATGAGGTCTGCATTAAATAAAAAACTACACCAACCCCGAAATACGTCTACTGCGATACAAGTTACTAAATTTAAGTATAGTGGTATATTTAATTATGGATTAAGTTTTGGCATGAACCATATGGTTTTCCTTAATGATAGTTTGTGAGGATGTTATTCAAGGCTTGCTTAAATCGACTCATTTTTCTTATTACTATCGCCGTGGTAAAAGTTAAGCCCCGTATTCTCGTATTGAGTTAATTGATCAAGCACTTGTAATGCTTATATTCATTTGTCTCTTTGGCTAAGGACATCTAGACGAATAGCTTGTCCCTGACCAGTTTTGCTGATTGGCAGTCTCTATCAACAAAGTCAATAAAATTATTGCAATCACATATTTGGACGTCGTATTAAGGATTCTTGTAAGGTTTTGTATCGAGTTGCAACGAGCAAACATACATGATCACTTCCTAATTTGTCGAAAAACTTGTCTGATATAACATTTCTGTTTAATGAGATAATACTATTGGCCATATGATCAGAAACCATTACTGTCAAAAAAATGTTTTTATCATTTATCCGACTAGAATTTTCAAATAAAAAATGCATTTTACAATGAATTCATGGTGATAACTACGACCATTTTGTAAGTCTAAATCAATGACGAAATTACAGACTCTCAAAAAAATCAATAAAAAAGTTATTTTGCAATCTTTGTTCAGAGAACCTTCCTAAAAAAATTTAATAAAGCTTCACTTCCTGTATTAACCAGAAAGTTTGATCAAACAAAACACAACAATTAAAAACTAGCTGCGGTATCGTAGCTCTTTAGGTCCTTTTGTTATTTTTTGACTATTTGCGGACCATGGTCCGCAAATAGTCAAAAAATAACATAAGGACCTATGAGCTACGGTTCCGCAGCTATTAAAAACACATGTGTATATCACAGTTTATGTATCCTCTAATAGTTGATTTGTTTCAACCATAAAACCAGGTTCAACCCACTAGTTTTTCTTAAAATATCCTGTACCAAGTCAGGAATACGGCAGTTGATATTGAATAGTTAGTTTCTATTTCTGTTGGTGTTTGTTTTTGTTGCACTTCAGTGTTCCTGTTGTTTCTTTATTTTCCTCGTATAATTGATGTGTTTCTCTTGATTTAAGATTGTAACCCGGATTTGCTTTCTCCCAATCTATTTATGGCTTTTTGAACACTGGTATACTTTTGTTGCCTTTATTTCCCTCGGTTTTAATTGTGAACCCGACTTGTGTTCTCTAAATCGATTTGTGAGTTTTGAGCAGCAGTATACTTCTGCTGCCTTTATTTATTTATCGACAGGGTCAAATTACTCGATAATACTCTTTCCTAACTTTGATTTTCATCGTCAATCAAATGATAATATTTTTTTCTTCAAAAACCCCTATTTTTTAATCAATTGAAGGTAAAAACCCAGATACTTTTAATCAATATGTATCAGTCATCCTTACAACAACTTTAAGACACCTCATTCCAAAACACTAATATCATGTTTTTAAGCAATTAAAAAAAGGTACTCTTACTGGTTTGACATAGATGTTTGTTATTTTGAAAAATTGAAGTATATCTTTTAAAGTACATACTAACAATTCAACTCACCCTCTGTATTTTGTTGTTTTAAAAACTTAATGTGTTGATATAGGTTCATATTAAGATATGCCCGGTAAATGCCATCCTGAGATCGGTAGATGCACATCGGAGAAGGTATAAAAAGGGAGCGACATAATTAGTTTGGGGAGATCTTATCCTTTGCGATGATCAGAACGCATGTGAACATATTTCACTGCTGCAAAAGAGAAAATAGACACGAGAGCATTGTTTCTTACAATAAGATGGTTTTTTTTTTATGAACCACAGAGTATACAGAATTCTATTATTAAACAACAAAATTATAAACTTAATTGATAGCTTAAGCCTATTTATGGAACGCCGTAACTGCCTTTTATCCTGCAATTGGGTGTCCTACTATACAGATACAGCCCTACATATATCGCTATGCTGTATCTGTATACTATACAGATATCGCTTTAAAGCTCCTCCCACTGCCGGACTGAGTATTGTTTGAACCTGTGTGGCCTCAAAATGTGTATTCCAGTTGTATTCCAATGACGATGACAATTGTCGATTTCAGAACTTGAATGTGTATGATTGTGTTACAGAATCAACCTTGTTAATTTCAGCATGCATGTTTAGTGAATGTCAAGTCTGAAGCGTAGGACAACTCGTACACTTCTGTTTCAAATTTTACAATGTTTTGTTATTTGTTATTACTGTTGAAATTAGTTGTTATGTTAAAATAAATAATTATTCACCTTGAGCGATGTATTATTGTTGACTATTCGAGATTCTTTTATTTTTGCGAACCCGTCTTCAGCGTGTGATTTTGATATTACTACGCGGGCCTCAAGGGGTTACAAATCGAAAATAAATGCTTACGGTGTTAGTTTTTGTGTCTTTCAAAACACAAACAATATACCTATTTAATTGCAGGATAAAGACAATAACTGTTTAGTGTCTTTAAATATCAGCTGTATTTGTACTCGGCTCGAAACAGGTGTAGGAGCTCGCTAAAAGCTCGCATACACCTTGTTTCCTAGCCTGGTACAAATACAGCTGATATTTAAAGACATGATGAGTTTTTTCTTTATCATGATGAGGTTTTTCTTTATTATGATGAGGGTTTTCTCTATTATGATGAGGTTTTTCTCTTTTATGATGAGATTTTTCTCTTTTATGATGAGGTTTTTCTTTTCAATGATAATCTTAATACCCAAACAGTTCCCTTGTCGTTGAACTCCCCTTTACTATATAGTAACCCCTTTTTTCCTGGAATTTCATATTTTTTATTCAATGTGTAGGGTTTTAATTCATTTAATGAAAAGGCTGGAACCGAGCAAGCTATTTCATCTATAAATTTTCCAAAACGTTGAAAAACAAAAGTTTTCAAAATTAAGTTTGTGATTGAATAATTAGGAAATATATGCGTTATAGGGACATCAATTCTATTTGTGTACTGTTGCTGTTAGACAGATATACTTTTTCTGCACTGGAATAAAATAAAGATACCAATCACAATTACATGTATACTTAAACAATTTATATGCCTTTGAGCTTTATAAAAAAAAAGACAAATAGAAATAAGAAGATGTGGTATGAGTGCCATTATTACAACTCTCCATCTCCAAGTCTCAATGTGCGAAATGTTAACAGTTATATCTATGTTGTCTACTCTTTGGTCCGATAGTTGTCTCTTTGACACATTTCCAATTTCCATTCTCAACTTTAATGGGCACATTAAGTCCTTTAACTCGGAGCCTTGCACCACACGGAAAATCAAACTAGAAAGGGTCCTACAAGGACTAGCATAAAACATTTCAAACAAAAAAATACAATTGACACTAAATAAAAAAATTGTACGTAATTTTATCAAAACAAATTAACAATAAGAATCTTCGCTTTTTGCGCTATTTTTTTAATATCAAGTTCACTAGCTGGAGAAAAAAAATTGCATTCCTTAATCACAAAGTTAGTTATGACCGAAAGGCTCGGTTCAAGTCATTTGATTAAATGAATTCAAACCCCAAGAACACAATGAATAAAAAAAAAGAAAAAAGGGGTTCCTATATAGTATCAGGGAGTACATTTACATGAAAACTGTTTGGGTTTAAGCGTATCATAGTAAAGAAAACCTCATCGTAATACAGAAAAACCTCATTATAATACAGGGAAAAAAACTCATCATAATAAAGAAAAACCTAATTATTATAGAGAAAAACCTCATCATAATAAAAGAAAATCCTCATCATAATAAAAGAAAAATCCTCATCATGATAGAGAAAACCCTCATCATGATAAAGAAAAACCTCAGTGTAATAAAGCAAACTCTCGTCATGAAAATAAGGACGTACCATAAGGCAGTAAAAGCGTTCCATACCTATTTATCCAAACAGAAATATTTAAAGAGTGATTTCTAACTTCGTGCTTATTCTAATTGATATTACCGTTAAAAGCTGCTCGTGGAGTATCACTTTTAATTAAATTTGATTAAAATCATACTTGCATAACAATTCTCAATCTTGGTGATAATATTCAGCAAAGATTGGAACAAGTCTCATCTTATTTTAGATTTTTGTGTGCAAAGTAGTGGTGGATAAATGTCATTGGATTATTTCGAAAAGTATAGATAAATATGTCGATTTGATCCCTTCTTTGAATGTGGCAAACTAAGAGAATAAGAAGAAGTTAGCATTATCCATCAACTTCAAGTTTTGGTGTGCCAATACTCTTTGTTCGCCGAATATTTTGAAGTCTAAATTATAATGATCTCATCCATCCCGTTAAATTTGTAATAAAGAACAGCACATGTAGTACTATGTCATTCGGTTCTTCTTTGTTGACATAGTTGTTTACTGTTATAGTGATTAAGATTAAATCTCTATGTTGGCTGCATATAGATATAGGAAGATGTGTAGTGAGTGCCAATGATGCCAATATTTAAATTTTTTACCTATAATGGATGATATCTTCACACAATGATGTCAATATAATAGAATTTTATTCGACGGTAATACAAGGGAGAGGTTCTGCTAACTTTTAAACTAGGTTTAATCCTTCTATTCTGTAGAAAGAAATGCCTGTTCCAAGTAAGAAATATGACATTTGTTTTCTGTTCGTTTATTTTGTTTGAGGTTTTGATTTTGCTTATGGACGTGGGTTTTATAGATTTTGATTATCGACATGGGTTTTAAAGATTTTGCTTATGGACGCGGGTTTTATAAATTTTGCTTATGGACGTGGGTTTTATAGATTTTGCTTATGGATGTGGGTTTTATAGATTTTGCTTATGAACGTGGGTTTTATAGATTTTGCTTATGGACGTGGGTGTTTTATAGATTTTGCTTATGGACGTGGGTTTTATAGATTTTGCTTATGAACATGGGTTTTATAGATTAACCTTATGGACGTGGGTTTTATAGATTTTGCTTATGGATGTGGGTTTTATAGATTTGCTTATGGACGTGGGTTTAATAGATTTTGCTTATGGACGTGGGTTTTATAGATTTTGCTAATGAACGTGGGTTTTGTAGATTTTGCTTATTGACGTGGATTTTATAGATTTTGCTTATCGACGTGGGTTTTATAGATTCTGCTTATGACGTGAGTTTTATAGATTTTGCTTATGGACGTGGGTTTTATAGATTTTGCTTATGGACGTGGGTTTAATAGATTTTGCTTATGGACGTGGGTTTTATGGATTTTGCTTATGGACGTGGGTTTTATAGATTTTCCTTATGGACGTGGGTTTTATAGATTTTGCTTATGGACGTGGGTTTAATAGATTTTGCTTATGAACGTGGGTTTTATAGATTTTGCTAATGGACGTAGGTTTTGTAGATTTTGCTTATGGACGTGGATTTTATAGATTTTGCTTATCGACGTGGGTTTTATAGATTTTGCTTATCGACGTGGGTTTTATAGATTTTGCTTATGGACGTGGGTTTAATAGATTTTGCTTATGGACGTGGGTTTTATGGATTTTGCTTATGGACGTGGGTTTTATAGATTTTCCTTATGGACGTGGGTTTTATAGATTTTGCTTATGGACGTGGGTTTAATAGATTTTGCTTATGAACGTGGGTTTTATAGATTTTGCTAATGGACGTAGGTTTTGTAGATTTTGCTTATGGACGTGGATTTTATAGATTTTGCTTATCGACGTGGGTTTTATAGATTTTGCTTATCGACGTGGGTTTTATAGATTTTGCTTATGACGTGGGTTTTATAGATTTTGCTTATGGACGTGGGTTTAAAGATTTTGCTTATGGACGTGGGTTTTATGGATTTTGCTTATGGACTTGGGTTTTATAGATTTTGCTTATGGACGTGGGTTTTATAGATTTTCCTTATGGACGTGGGTTTTATAGATTTCCCTTTGAGTTCGGTATTTTTGTTATTTTACTTTTTTCATGTAAATGGTCAACTGGTTAATGGATTTTTTTTAAACCAAGAAATTTAAAACTAAGTCATTATATATATACATGTAAGTTATTCATGGTCTTAAATGATTAGTAAAGTGGCGAAAAGTAACGAAGACTAAATTGATCAATGGCAATATACTAGTTTAAAGAAATATTCGCACTGTTCCTACACATGTTAGCTGATCAAATAAGAAAAGCACCATTGCTGACTAAATGGTCTTTTTTTGCTAACTGGGTGCTCAGTTAGGTTTGAGGTGAAACCAAAAGATACATATTTGTCTTCAATGATGTCACATTAAAAGTCTGAACGACCACAACTTAATTGAGTTTCATAACCTCAACGGACACATATTTAAGAAAAACGACACATATATGAGTCTGATCATAGTTATGTTCATCAATTCCATACATCTCTTAGTAGATATTGTATATATTTGAAATGGTAATCTTCTTACAAGAAATTAACTGAATCAAGGTTTTGCTTAAGCATTTCCTTGTCACAAAAGAACTTGAGAACACAATATGTGTTGCCTAGCTGACCAATGATGTTGTGGTAACTGCAATCCTGAACATTTTTCTTATCAAGAATTTTTACCGTTCCGAGAGATGCCACTTAGGAACAAGAAATCTTTATAATATAGAGACATTGCGTTCAACCACAGTTTTTTGTCAGATTTTATATCTATATATACTATTTTGAGTTCTTGTCTATTTGTGTGTTGTTCTCCTTATTTCTTTAATTGTTTTGCCTTGTCATTTTTGTCTTAATATTGTGTATTAACTTTCTGATACTTCTTATTACTACATGTGTATATCCTTTCCCTTGTACATACAAAATTGAGAAAAAAAGCTTTGTTATCAATTTTGAAAATAACATCATTTCTACTAGCTAAATGTAAAATTTAAATTGAATACGCACTTGATTTAAATTTATACAGGTAATAAACGCCGCTATGAATTTTTTTTTCCTGCAATATAAATTAATTGCAATCCAAGTCATTTAGTCCTCAAGTGCATCGTTATATTCAGAGTTGTGCGTGACAATGTGTATTAGCAAATGATTGAAGATTTGAAAGTTTGTTGTCATTAATTATTCATCAAAATGATGTAATTTTTCCAGTGATGTATTTACATCACGTAGGCTTGAATGATATTTTATTGATGAATTCAAAATATTTGACCATTCTTTATATTTTTGAGAATGGAAGATATATTTCAATGTGCATGCGATTAGTAAATAAACGTCACTGTCTTGATGATATCAAAATAGTTTTGTATGCAAAAATATGGCTTTCATTAAAAATAAACCCATGCAATATAAATGCATCTTCCATGTATTTGGTGATATAAATCATTGCATAAATAAACAGAGTGAAGGCAATTCCAGACAATCAATTATCATAAAAATTTAAAAAAAACATTGTGGTAAGATTGCCAACGAGACAACTACCCACCACATACCAAATGATGTAGATGTTGGAATTTTATGTAACTATTGGGTCAGCAACAACAGTTAGCCTTAAAAGGTCCCGAAATGACAAAATGTGATAAAACCTCAAACGAGAAAATCAATGGTCTAATAAATATGAAAACAATAAACGAAAACAATTATGACAGAATGTAACCATTGACCATCACTACAGTACAGGTTTCTGACTCAGGATAGGTTCATGAAGCTGAAATAGGTTTAAAAATGTCATAAAATGATTATAATTAAACAGAACCAACTAAATGTTTTTCGCATTTTGACAATATATTTCTCTTTAGTATAATCTTTATTGCAAAAAACATGAAACCTTGACGGGTTAAAATGCAAACATAGTACATTGTATTAGTGATGCTTGAGGAAAAAGTCTTTAAAAGTTACTTATAGAAACGTTGCAGCGTTGGTCAAATGAAAAAGGGCCAATATCAATTTGATCATATTTCTTTTTAGTTGATACTTGAGGAAACAATCTTTGAAAGGAACTTATAGAAACGTTGAAGCTTTGGTCAAATGAAAAAGGGCCATGAGTATTGCCAAATCCGGACAATAAATGACGCTTTGAAAATTTCAATCAAAAACTATTCCTATTTATGTGAGTGCTCAACTATTCACTAACCGGAAACATTGATTTAAGTGCAGGATATAAGTAAAAAAAAACCACAGTAAACTACTAGCATCTGTGAAAGGGTTTGATTATTTGTTTTCCCCAAGTGGAACTGATATATCAGATCTAGAAATTACTGTATTCTTCATTTAGAATTTCTTTATTTACATTATATCGAAATATATGGCTCTATATAAAGATGTTATTGTTAGAACTGTCAAACTGACACTGACAGGTTGATACAATATATCGTGACCTTTTATTGTAATTATAGTTTTCATTTTCTAATAACGCAAATATAATCTTTCCAAATTTAATTTACTCTTGCACAATTACCAGAATTAAGTTTTAAAGGAAATCAGTATTATTAAATTGCAATTGACAGGCAAGTACAATCAGTAAGACCTACTATGTTTTACATAAAATCCATTCAATGTGTATATCAATATCAATCCCGTTTCAATTAAAGTACTTCCATGCTATCGTTGAATAAAACAATACTGTTTTGTTAAAATAGTGTCATTTCATTTGTTATTCAACCATAAAATTACAGTTAACATGGCAATAACTTACCGAATCTCAATAAAAAAATCGTTCAGAACGTAAACCTAAAAACAATATTACCACAGTAAGTGAAACTTCTGGCTCTAAAAACACTTTTTTATGTATTCTAGCTGTTTAAAAACTTTATTGGGTGATGCTAGCGTCCATTGCTAATTGTTAATGAAAAATGTCCTTTCTAAAGTTTAACATATTTCACACTACACCAATTTATAAATGTCACAGAAAAATTTGGACAGCAAGCCTATGGCTTTATTTACATTTCCTTACAAACTTCATTGCAAATATAAATTGAAAAGAATATAAACAATGCTTTTAGGATACTTTCATTTTGTTGAATTTATAGGATTTCGATAGCAGTTGTACATATTCAGATGACCTATAAAAGCTCCTAAACTAGACTGATTAACGAATGTTCAACGTGCATTGTCAATTGATAACATACTAATATATGAACAGGCCTACAACCTTTGGATTAAAGAGCATGATTAACTATACTATTATATTAATGGTGGCTTACAAGTCAGTCTACAGAGAAACGTACCACTCTACTGAAATATTGTTTTGAAAGTAGTTGATAATAACACTCCACGAGCTTCATGGACTTTAGAAAGGAACAGTTTTAGACCTGCTCAATGGTTGAGCCGACGACCATCTTTACTCGAAACCAGTCCATTTCCACAGACAATCGAGATGGCTTAAGCTTTTTTGTGTCGTAACAAAAATGATTCCCCCTTACGAACCATAGGAATTCCACCGTTTTCCTACAAAATGTAACCCATAATTCTAGTTACATGATTTTTATAATTGTTTTTGTTCATTCCAACATCTTTTCCATGAATGTTTTTACTAAAGTTTGGTTAAAACTGTATACGTTATAACGTATTGTGAGACTAAATTGTATTTGTACGACCACGAATAAACCAGTGTTTATGGGGTGATTACTCATCGGTCAATACTAAAACGGTTTCTGTCATAAATAATTTCTGACTCATCAAGTATCTCCTTGAGTATTCTATAAATCGCACTATAGAATCGTCAATATGTCCGAGTATATCTCGCAGAGGAAGTTCGTACTTTATTCAACGAAAACTATCATGCGCTGTCTCCGAATATTTGCCTAGTTATTTGTGTTCGATTAAAAAAGATTAGGTCACTTTCTACAGAGATAATCTTAGTACAATAAACCTATCTTGCCAATGATCGCCATACATTAACAAATAACGTTTCCAAATCTAATTATTCTTGTTCATTGCTATTTTTGAATTACTTTTACCATGTCTGGTACTAAGAATTGACAGTTTACTGTAAATAAATATATTTTATCGCATTTTTTCTTGACGGATTGATATATTGTGGTAATTATTTTACTCGGAATGACAATAGATTTATAATGGTGTTAGTTTAGGCAGACTATAAGAATCAAGACTCACGATTAGAAAACAAACCCAGTAAGATAGTTGTGAGGATACTTCAGACCTCCATTAAGACAAAAGTTACTACATGCCACTGAATCGAATTTTCAAGAATTAAATGACCTGAGATTTTAGTTGTCACCATCAAATATACTACATTCGTTTATTGATCTGCAACACAAAATGGATGTAGGTTGGCTTTTATTTCTCATAGAATATCCGAATTCTTCAATAAAACAACTGGTCAAACTCTGTTAAGGTTAAGTGTCAAATATGAGTGTTATCCAAATAATAATGATAGGTATACCTTTTCACTTTTACTTAATAATTGGAGGTAAATAGGGAATGTGGAATATGGTCAAGCCAGGTGGAAGTCAGGACAGGTGAACCGGACAATAAAGCGAACCAGGGAAGAGAGGGGCATCTTGTTTTGAACACTGATATGAAGCCGAAATAATACAGATCATAATCAAAGACCAAAAAAAATAAGCATCTTGCAAAGTTATTTGATTTCAATGTCTGATATACTTGTATAAATGATGGTCTGACACTCAAAAACACAAATTTTAGTGAGTAGTTGTATATCATATGACCCAATGAGCTTGTGATTAAGGATTTTAAAAATAGGAACTAGAAGGAATGCTACATACTTTGATCTTATCCTTATTATCGGCATAAATGGCCTAAGGCGACAATAAACTTGTACATTTTTAAAGTAAAATGAGATTTTATTAAATAAATACTTACCATCATAAATTCTGAGTGCATCCATCTGCGCAAGTCTGACAGGCGGAAAACCCCAAATAAAAATATCATCCAATGAGAAGAGGGATGACCAGTGCCCGTATAACCATGCCTTTATATCATCCATTTAATTTCCCAACGTAAGCATGAAGCCATAGGAAAAAACAGGGGATGAAGGGGAGGTTGGGAGGGACCTTTAATTTATGATGGTAAGTATTTATTTAATAAAATCTCATTTTACTTTAAAAATGTACAATTTTATGTCAATAAATACGTTACCATCATAAATTCTGAGTGAAAAATAGAATCTAACACAAAGCTGAATCCCCTGAACCAGAAGATGCAGGAGGAAAGACAACTCTTTGTGCGGAAACTAAAGGTCCTAAGGAGTACAAACTCTGAGCTTGAGTAGCTAAAGACTGCAGATAATGAGAAATGAAAGAATTTTCAGTTCTCCAGAATCCTGCAGATAAGACTTCCTCTAAAGAAGCATTATTAAACAGGGCCCAGGAGGTAGAAATAGCTCTAACATCATGGGCTTTAATATGCATACTATTCAGAAGTTCTTCATTAGAAAAACTGTAAGCTAATTGAATAGTTTTACAGATCCAAGATGAAATGGTTTTTACAGACAAATCTTGTTTTCCTTTGTTAATAGGAATAAATAACCTGGAATTTGAGGAGGTGCGGAGACTTTGAGTTCTCTGAAGATACAAAAGTAAGACTCGGATAGGACAGAGTACTTTAGAACTTGAATCAACAGGAAAGGCTGGAATCACTATCGGTTCTGAACCTCTACCAGGAATTTGATTTTTGGCTAAAAAAGCTGGATCCGTTAATAGGGTAACAGATGACTTATCCCTATTAAAACGAAGGCAGTAATCAGCAGTGGAAAAAGCATGAATTTCACTTCTTCTTCTACCAGAAGCCAAGGCAAGAAGGAAACAACACTTATACGACAAAAACTTGATGTCAACCTTTTCCGCAGGTTCAAAAGGATGGTTTTTTAAAGCTGATAAAACAAGACTCAAATTCCAAGACGGGATTAAAACTCTCTGTCTAGGGCGTTCAAGAGTGAAATTCTTAACTAAAAGAGAAACGAATTCATCATTACCAAAGTCTGGACCTCCAGACAGTTGAATCGTCCTAGAAATAGCTGATCTATAGCCTTTAATAGTAGAGGGAGATAATCCTTTCTCTTCAAAAAGGTGGATCAGAAAGTCTGCTAGTTGTTGTACAGAAATTTGGAAAGGATCAATTTCCTTCCCACTACACCAACTACTGAAGATAGTCCACTTGGCATCATAGACGATGTTAGTGGAATCTCTGACTGCCCTGGAGAGATGTCTGGCTGCGCATTCAGAAAAACCTCTCTCCTTGAAGCTATCCCTGAGAGAAGCCACGCGAACAGATGTAGCTTCTCTGGATTGGGATGAAGTATCTTGCCCTTGAACTGGGACAAAAGATTGTGTCGTACTGGTAGCACCAGTGGACGAGCACATGATAGATGAAGAAGATCTGGAAACCAGGCTTGTTTGGGCCAAGCTGGAGCAATAAGAATGATCAACCCTTGCTCTACTGAGATCTTCCGAAGAACTTGTGACAGAAATCTGAACGGTGGGAAAGCGTAAGCGAACATCCCGTCCCAAGGAACACTCATGCAGTCCACTGCGTAAGCTTTCGGATCTGGTACAGGAGACATGAACACTTGAATTTTGTAATTGAGGCTTGTTGCAAACAGGTCTACATGGGGAGACCCCCACTGAAGGGTTATTGCCTGAAATACTGATTGTAGAAGTTCCCACTCTGTATTGACTGGAGTAAGTGTTCTTGACAGAGCATCTGCTAACACATTGAGTTTCCCTGGGACATGACGAACTACAATCAATAGATGAAGTTGATTGCAAAGAAGAAGGATTTCTCTTGCTAAAAGATACAGCTCGTAACAATGAGTTCCCCCTTGGTTTCGCAAATAAGCCACCACAGTGGTGTTGTCCGTTGCTAGAACCAGAGATTTGTTCTGCAGTAGGGACTGAAAATGAGACAGGGCAAGAAGCACTGCCTTCATTTCTAGTATGTTGATGTGTTCCTTCAAAAGATCTGGAGTCCACACTCCTGACACTGAAAGACCTTCCAGATAAGCTCCCCAACCGAGGTTGGAGGCATCTGTGAACAGAGTCTGATTTGGAACTGGAGAGGACAGAAGTTGGCCTCTCAAAACGTTTGCTTGAGAAGTCCACCAAACCAAATGAGGACACAATTCCTGATGAATGATTGGAACTGGAAACTCCCAATTCTGTGAAGCTGGGAGCCAATGTTGATGTAGATAAAATTGAAGAGGTCGAATGTGAAGGCGACCAAGTGGAACAACATCGGCTAGAGAATTCAAGAGACCTAGCAGTTGTGAAAACTGGCGAGCAGTGACTGTTTTTTGAGATAGAAACAGATGAATTTTTGAACAAAGATTCTGAAACTTTTCCTGAGGAGGTCGAACAATGCACTGATGAGTAAGGTAATGTTCGCCTAGGAAAATAAAGTCCTGAGACGGAATGAGGTCCGACTTTTTCCAAGAAATGAGAAACCCCAGAGAGAGCAGCAATCTGATGACTACATCTGTATTGAGATAGAGTTTCTCGGGAGAAAGTTCCTTGATCAGTGAGTCGTCCAGGTAAGAATGAATCTGAATAGCCTGTGAATGAAGGTGAGCAATTGCTACCTGCATAATTTTGGTGAACGCTAGTGGTGCAGTTGACAGACCAAAAGGGAGAGCCCTGAACTGGTAAACCCTTTTGTTCCAAACAAACCGAAAGAATTTGCGGTATGAATGGCAAACTGGAACATGAAAATAAGCGTCCGTCAGGTCCAGGGATGTTGTCCACATACCTGGAAGAATAGAAGCTCTTATTGAACGATTGGTCTCCATTTTGAAATGGGGAATAATCATATAAGAGTTGAGGATAGACAAATCGATGACTGGTCTCATTCCTCCGGTCTTCTTCGATACAAGGAAGAGACGAGAATAGAAACCTGGATCTATTGAAGATACAGGGACTTCCTCCACTGCCCTCTTTGTCAAAAGAGTCTCTACTTCTGTTGACAGAAGAAGAAATTTCTGTGGATCTTGAGTATTGGACAGTGGGATAGGAACAGGTGAAAGAGGTGGTTGTTCTTTGAATTGAAGAGTCAATTCCCCTCGAATTACTGACAGAACCCAACAATCTGAGGTAATACTTATCCATTTTTTTAGAAAATGAGTTAACCTCCCCCTACTGGTAATTGAGAAAGAGGAGTTTTGTAGTACATCTCTGGATTGGGTTCTGACAGTAACGTACGAGGGGGCAACTTCCTAGGAAGAGGGGTTGGCCCTCTTGCCACCTCTCTTAAAACTGTTAGGTTTAGACCTAGGGATTGAAGATTTCTTAGGTTTATTACCTCCATCATTATTGATTTTTCTCCTCTTCTCCTGAGAATTATAAGATGAGCCTCCAGCAGAAGAATAACTACCTCGTTTAGAATTATTTCCCGAAACAGATACATTTACCTTCACTGGAACTGGAGTTTGATTGAGGTGTTTCTGTACCTCATCAAGTGGTAACCCAAATATCTTCTCATCCAAAGGAGACTTGATTAGAGCATCCTTAAGATTATCTGACACCTTTGCCTTCTCCAAAATTTCAGATCTTTTGGATAAGGTGCAGTTGGCGATGGAACCCATAATCAGCAATTGTGAGGCACCCAAAGCCTTGTCTACCTGTAATAGGAAAGGTTTGACCTCTGGTGGAAGAGAAGAGTCTTTGAGAACTGGGGCAACTGCTGATAAGAAATGTTCAGCAGTGCCTAGAACATGAGAAGCGTTTCTAAGAAGATTCTCTGTTTTCGACCAAACAGACTGAGTAAGACGCAGTCCATCGGTGGGTTTAGAAGAAATAGTAGATGATAATACTTTGTCACATTTGGGTACTAGTTTACCCAAAGTAGAGTCAAAAATTTCATAATCCTTCGAGCGGAAATGCTCAGAGAATGAGGCCAGACCGAAACCACTAATCTGGGAAAATTGGGACTCATTAGACACAATCCCATCATTAATGATCTGTAAAGAGTTGGACATATGATTAGACTGTGGAAAACTACTATGAGATTTATTATCATCTACAGACAGACCACATGAAGCCTCAAAGGTGGAGGTTAATTTCTTGGGTCTGGGAGGTGACTGAAAAGGCACCTTGTTGACATCTCTCATGATAGTATAGACAGAATCTCTGAGATCCTTCAAGGAGGAAGGAGCATCTTCAGTCTCTGGTTCTTTACCAGAATTGGTAGAAGACTGACCAATTACAGATGAAGCTAAAGACACAGGAACAGAAGGTTGAGAAACCTGAACTGAGTTGTCATCTTCATCCGAAGTAAACCCTTCTTCTTGGCTGCCTGGGGCGACTGAAAAACGTTCCTCATCACTGTCTTCCAGATCCCTTTCAATGTCATGATCTGGACGGAGTGAAATCACTGGAGAACTTGACTTATTGGCATTGTTCTCTAGTGTACACAGGCGATTGGAGAAGGAAGTCAATTCCGAAGAAATAGATTGACGAAAATCATCCAAAATACTCTTGAACCCATCTAAGGAGGGGCCAGAGTTAGCTACCTGATTAGACTGATGCCCAACAGAAGAGGTAGGCAGAGCAGCAGGTACAGATATACTACTATTCCTACTAGACACTGCTACAGGAGGAGCAGGAACTGACAGATTAGGAGTAGTACTCTGTGGAACAATAACTGGTGTTGGTCCACAATAAGGCCAGAAACCTGGAAAGGGCTGACTAGGAAAAACCTGATTAGGAAAACCTTGACCAGGAAACCCTTGACCATGAAAACCCTGACCAGAAAAGCCTGAATAAGGATAACCCTGAGACCAAGGAGGTCTAGACCATGACATGGCATTACTAGCTGATGCCGGTAAAGTTAAGCCACAATAGGATGCTGGTGCTCTAGAACCAGGTAAGTTTAAACCCATAGAGATACCAGGGTAAGATGAAATGGACCCTGTGGTGTCAACTGGCCTAGAAAAAGTGTGTGTAACCGTAGCAGTGGTAGGGACACCTCCATCATAACCGACAGAACCTGCATGCAGTCTTGAAGGCCGTACTTTAACCTATAATGGTTTAATTTTTAAATTGTTATTTGGATGGAGAGTTGTCTCATTGGCACTCACACCACATCTTCCTATATCTACTTAGTAGTCACCGAAGTAAAAACGTCGGTTAATTGACTACTAATAGGAGGGGTTCCCTGCCCTACCGCTGTTACGGTCACAGGAAAAGGTAATGAACCGTCTAAGAAAACATCGTTACCTGTAATGGCCTCGTAAGGACTGGGAGCATTAAACTCCATATTTAAATAATTATGAAGTTAAACACTTATAACAACAATATAATAACAAAAAATGTCAAATAAATAATGGTATGGGGATACCTACGATATTCAATATATAAAAAACTAAAAACTTTAGTCTTCTCTGTAAGTTATGTAATAATACAAAAATACGTGTGTCTTGGTGCGCAGGCGGAAATTAAATGGATGATATAAAGGCATGGTTATACGGGCACTGGTCATCCCTCTTCTCATTGGATGATATTTTTATTTGGGGTTTTCCGCCTGTCAGACTTGCGCAGATGGATGCACTCAGAATTTATGATGGTAACGTATTTATTGACATAAAATAGAATATATGACACACTTCATGATTTACACCAAATCTATGTATAAAGTAAATTATCAAAATACCGAACTCCGAAGAAAAGTCAAAACGGAATGTCCGTAATCAAATTGCAAATTAAAACCTCAAACACATCAACAAATGTCATATTCCCGTTTTTCTTGTATTGCCTTAAGCATAAACTTTATAGTTAGTTTCATTTTTTTTTTAATTATGATATCAAAGAACCTAAATTTAAGACCTGCAAGAGTCCTTGATCGGAGTCTTATCTATTAGACAAATATATCATAGCTGTATATATAAACCATAATAGATAAATATTGAGCGACTGAACAAAATCAACATATATAAAACGTACGATTTTTTTCTATTTGATTAGATTCCTGAATTGACTGTAAAACGTATAAAGAATTATTTCCGTTCCCACGGACAAGCATCGTTTTGTCAAATTCAAAACTCTGTCTTCTGTCATTATTGGCATGTATTGAGTGGTGTAGTTCAAGTAACAATAAACTTATAACTTAACAGCAGTATCATTTAAAATTTTAATGATCAACAATTTACATTAAGATGATGCTAGTAACTTTTCGTCATATCTCCACAGCTAGCACATGCAAGTCTCTCAGAAGGGGATAATTATTTATCAAAGGTACCAAGATTATAATTTAGTACGCCAGACGCGCGTTTCGTCTACATTAGACTCATCAGTGACGCTCAGATCATAAAAGTTATAACGCCAAACAATTACAAAGTTGAAGAGCATTGAGGACCAAAATTTCAAAACGTTGCGCCAAATACGGCTAAGGTAATCTATTCCAGGGATAACAAAATACTTAGTTTTTCAAAACCTTTTTCAAAAGATGACGATTTTATTATTTGGATCGTGATTGTCAAGAAATATCGAATCAGGATTTCTCCCATCGGGAAAAAATAACAATGTTCAAGTTTGGTGTACGTTTGGCAATTATAATTACTTTTAAAAACAGAATTATGGAGATGGTCAAGATTTCAATATAATTCAACCTTGAACTTAATGTATGTGACAGCTTTACTTATCTATGACAACAGATACGTGTATGTAAGCATTTATGTCCAGTGCAGGATGTTTATTCAATATTGTCGACATCGCGATATCTACAATGTTAAAACGATGTCGTGTAAACATCGTTTACATTGCTTGAACCCTTATATATTGTTTCCATCGTTGACATCGTTAACATTGCGATGTATACAATGTAAACACGATATCGTGTCAACATCGTTTACATTGTTTGAACTCTGACTTATATATTGTTTACATCGTTGACATCGTTTACATCGTTAACATCGTTAACATCGCGATGTTTACAATGTAAACACGATGTCGTGTTTACATCGTTTATATTGTTTGGACCCTTATATATTGTTTACATCGTTGACATCGTTAACATCGCGATGTTTACAATGTAAACACGATGTCGTGTTAACATCGTTTACATTGTTTGAACCCTTATATATTGTTTACATCGTTGACATCGTTAACATCGCGATGTTTACAATGTTAACACGATGTTGTGTCAACAATGTTTACATTGTTTGAACTCTTATATATTGTTTACATCGTTGACATCGTTTACATCGTTGACATCGTTAACATCGCGATGTTTACAATGTAAACACGATGTCGTGTTAACATCGTTTATATTGTTTGAACCCTTATATATTGTTTACATCGTTGACATCGTTAACATCGCGATGTTTACAATGTAAACACGATGTCGTGTTAACATCGTTTACATTGTTTGAACCCTTATATATTGTTTACATCGTTGACATCGTTAACATCGCGATGTTTACAATGTTAACACGATGTTGTGTCAACAATGTTGACATTGTTTGAACTCTTAGATATTGTTTACATCGTTGGGAAATCACACTATACGCATCGTTTTCGGTGCCGCTATAGTGTCGTGACTGTATTATGACGTCGTCATTTTCAAGTCCGTCGTAAAAGTTGCTGATTTGTAAGATAGCGAGTCGCCCAAAGGAAAGTTCAACTGAGGCAGGAAAATGATAATGAACATATCATGTTTTTACAACTGTTATAATTAAATAAAAAATACGTGTCCATAAGGAAGTGTCTGATTGTATTGGGGTTTACGGAATACAGAATAATGGATAAATACTGCAGAATAAAAGTCAAAAAAAAAGAAGAAAAGATTAGAGAATGATGAGGTGCTAAAATATAAAGAATAAAAATATTGGTAACACAAACTTAATATTAATAAATGAATGACCCTCTATCCAGACCCTTATGATAAAAAAGAACGTATCTATTCAAAACACATAATCAGTAAGAACGTTTGAAATTCATAGCATATTCAATATTATTAAGTACCCTCTAAAACCATTTTCTTGAAACCAAAGTATGTGACATATACTTTTTTTGGAGCGTATTGTCACGATGCTGTATGTAGGGTTCATGGTATATTTTTTTTTTGTGGGGGGGGGGGGGGGGGTGGAAGAGGGATATTAATAGGTCAAGAGTAACAGCATGTTAGCGTACAGCTTCCGGAATCTGTAGTTTTCTGTTCATCTAAGGAGGTTATATGATAACCTTATTGGTTCATCAGAGTATTGTAAATAGGAACAATGAGTTTCGACTTTAATTATTTTCATATCACATGCAGAAAACGTCATAACTATAGTCTTCTATTCTACATGTATAAATAATTTCGACTCAGCTTGTCGGGTGAATACAAAGCAGGATCAAAATTAATATGTTCTAATTCTGAATATTGCATTAAACTTGCCACTGGACGTAAATTATGTTTAAAGTGCTATTTGAAATCGTTATTTATTTTACATGTGACGATAGAAATTATCAAAGTGTCCCTAAGACATCTTACGACTTTTATTTATTTTATTTTTTTTAAAGGGGGGGGGGGGGGGGGGGGGGGTGAGCATTGAAACGAGTGATTCGTATCTAGTAATCATGTTTATTAAAATATTAAACGTTAATAAAATAAAGCACCGTATTAAATTGTACATGTTGCTCATAATTTTGACAATAAAAGCATTATTTGAGTCAGACAATAAAAACAATATTGGCACAAAAATAAATTATATTTTGTTGTACTTCTTCAAACTGTCTTTAACGCACTGTAGGACCAGCAAGTTAAACATAAGGCCGCTATAGACATCAAATAGTCTGGTAATATCAAACGATATGCCTAGTTCTATATTTTGATACAATTGATTAACTACAACAACAATAAAAAGCTTCGCTGAGAGCAGCCTGATACGCCCACAGATGTTGAACAGTTGGGGCACGTTTGGACACAATATTCTGATACTGTCTGAGTTTGGATTGTGATCATCAAATTTTTGAGATAATATAGGTTTCTGACACAAAATATATGTGGTCGAAGGTCTTAAAATACTATTGTGCAAAATATGACACCCTCCCCCTTTCCACCCCTCTTAGAATAATTACCCAAAAACTTAATCCAAGCCTTTCCTTTGTGGTATGGAACCTTTTAGTGCATTTTTAGGTAGATCCACACACTTAAACACAAGTAATTGTCAAATAGTAAAACTAGCAAAATGCTGGTTTTTGGCCCCTAATTCCTGAAAGTTTGTAGCAATTACATGCACCCTAAACTCAATTTCAGCCTTTCATTTGTGATATGAAACCTTTTGGTACAATTTTAGAGAGATTCATTTCTTTTCAATGTGATATTAGAAATTTATGAAAATCTAAAAGGAATTTACATCAACAGATATAAATAATTCATCAAAGTTGTATGATAATTGGTGGAAGCATTTTAGAGTTTGCGTACAAAAACTGGAAAATCCCCCCTTTTTTAATGAATAAAACCCCATATCTCTAAAACGTAAAATCGAAAATCTATAAAGTTCTAAAGGGAGCTTACATAAATAGATATGACCAATTCACCAAAGTTTTATGAAAACTGCTGAAAGCAATATTTAGTTGTTGTCCGAAAACGGATAAATCCCCCTTTTATAATGAATAAAACCCTATAACTGAGAAACATAAAATCTAAAATTCATAAAAAAAACTAAATGGAACTCACGTCAATAGATATAAACAATTCACCAAAGTTTTATGTCAATTGGGTAAAGAGTCTGACGTGATGACAACGAACGGACAGACGAACACCGATATTCCATAATACGTCCCGTAAACGAAGGTATACCAATTTAGCACATATTATACATTTGGCTTAAAAAGTCTACATCAGTAGAAATATTTAACACACACACACACACACACGTATTTATATAGAATTACATGCTAAATAGTAACCAACACATTAATGGTCCGTCTGGTGAAAGAATATTCCACTCATATAGACAAATATTGATGATGTTTATGTAATATTTGCCACTGAAAGTTTTGCAAAATTCAAGAAAACAATGGAAAAAAACACTAAAAACAAGTTATTATAGTTGAGATGTAGGTTCGTGTTCAGGTTACTTAATGTGATCACTTGGCTGTAGACAGTGATACAGTGAGATTGTCGGATTTCGACCATGACTGAAAAGGTTAACCAGTTCTTTAAATACAAAGGAAGCTGAATATCTCTTGATTATTTGGTTCTTGTGAGAAAAAAATGTCCAATATGATAAAGCAGAAAGTGCTTAAATTGGCACACAGATACAATCAGTTATTTTCAACTTAACTATCATTAATCAGTATTGGAAAAAAAGGTACACATACCGTAATAAAAGATAAATGTAACAAAAGAATATACATCTAAAGAAAAAGAGGTGCACCCATAGAAAATAGAAACTGCAATTTTACTCTTAATTTCATCGGAGCTAAAATTTTAACTCTTACCAGAATATTTAATCTATTTAACAGTAGCAATTTTTATACGTGTGCATGTAAAACAAATTTCGTTGTAGAAGGGTCCAAATACAGCAAAAACAACACGATGTAAACATAAAGGTATAGACTTTAAATATACAATATAAACACGATGTTGACACAATATTGTCAACATCGCGATGTATACGATGTGAACTATGTAAACAGAAAGGTAGAAACTTTATATATATATATATACAATATAAACACGATGTTGACACAATATTGTCAACATTGCGATGTATACGATGTGAACGATGTAAACATAAAGGTATAGACTCTATATATACAATATAAACACGATGTTGACTCAATATTGTCAACATCGCGATGTATACGATGTGAACGATGTAAACAGAAAGGTAGAGACTTTATATATATATATATATACAATATAAACATGATGTTGACACAATATTGTCAACATTGCGATGTATACGATGTGAACGATGTAAACATAAAGGTATAGACTCTATATATACAATATAAACACGATGTTGACACGATATTGTCAACATCGCGATGTATACGATGTGAACGATGTAAACAGAAAGGTAGAGACTTTATATATATATATATATACAACATAAACACGATGTTGACACAATATATATATATACAATATAAACACCATGTTGACACGCTATTGTCAACATCGCGATGTATACGATGTGAACGATGTAAACAGAAAGGTAGAGACTTTATATATATATATATACAATATAAACACGATGTTGACACAATATTGTCAACATTGCGATGTATACGATGTGAACGATGTAAACAAAAAGGTAGAGACTTTATATACATATATACAATATAAACACGATGTTGACACGATATTGTCAACATCGCGATGTATACGATGTGAACGATATAAACAGAAAGGTAGAGACTTTTTATATATATATATACAATATAAACACGATGTTGACACAATATTGTCAACATTGCGATATATACGATGTGAACGATGTAAACATAAAGGTATAGACTCTATATATACAATATAAACACGATGTTGACACAATATTGTCAACATCGCGATGTATACGATGTGAACGATGTGAACAGAAAGATAGAGACTTTATACATATATATATATATATATATACAATATAAACACGATGTTGACACGATATTGTCAACATCGCGATGTATACGATGTGAACGATGTAAACAGAAAGGTAGAGACTTTATATATATATATATATATATATATATACAACTCGTCTAAACATCAACCCAACAATGTTAGATCTGTAAATTTGCTTTCGCAAATTTTTGGTTCTTCCCTCGCCGGGATTCGAACCCATGCTACTGTGATATCGTGACACCAAATCGCCTGCACTGCAGCCGTCCCGCTAGACCACACGACCACCTGGGCTCTCAAAAAAAGAGCTTTCGGTGGCCATATGTTACCTTTCCACGTCAGTTTTAATCTAGCGGCGTACTACAGTACATGATATATAAGGCATGAAGATGTTATTGTTACAGATCAGCTAAATTATCTATAGTAAAGGATCCTTCAAATTAATGTAAGATACAGTCACAGAAAATAATTATATTCATAAGTACGTCTGAGTCAGTGACAACCCTACAACAGATGTATCCATCGGATCGCCATCAATGATGGTGATACATGGCTGTGTACATAATGTATATACAACTCGTCTAAACATCAACCCAACAATGTTAGATCTGTAAATTTGCTTTCGCAAATTTTTGGTTCTTCCCTCGCCGGGATTCGAACCCATGCTACTGTGATATCGTGACACCAAATCGCCTGCACTGCAGCCGTCCCGCTAGACCACACGACCACCTGGGCTCTCAAAAAAAGAGCTTTCGGTGGCCATATGTTACCTTTCCACGTCAGTTTTAATCTAGCGGCGTACTACAGTACATGATATATAAGGCATGAAGATGTTATTGTTACAGATCAGCTAAATTATCTATAGTAAAGGATCCTTCAAATTAATGTAAGATACAGTCACAGAAAATAATTATATTCATAAGTACGTCTGAGTCAGTGACAACCCTACAACAGATGTATCCATCGGATCGCCATCAATGATGGTGATACATGGCTGTGTACATAATGTATATACAACTCGTCTAAACATCAACCCAACAATGTTAGATCTGTAAATTTGCTTTCGCAAATTTTTGGTTCTTCCCTCGCCGGGATTCGAACCCATGCTACTGTGATATCGTGACACCAAATCGCCTGCACTGCAGCCGTCCCGCTAGACCACACGACCACCTGGGCTCTCAAAAAAAGAGCTTTCGGTGGCCATATGTTACCTTTCCACGTCAGTTTTAATCTAGCGGCGTACTACAGTACATGATATATAAGGCATGAAGATGTTATTGTTACAGATCAGCTAAATTATCTATAGTAAAGGATCCTTCAAATTAATGTAAGATACAGTCACAGAAAATAATTATATTCATAAGTACGTCTGAGTCAGTGACAACCCTACAACAGATGTATCCATCGGATCGCCATCAATGATGGTGATACATGGCTGTGTACATAATGTATATACAACTCGTCTAAACATCAACCCAACAATGTTAGATCTGTAAATTTGCTTTCGCAAATTTTTGGTTCTTCCCTCGCCGGGATTCGAACCCATGCTACTGTGATATCGTGACACCAAATCGCCTGCACTGCAGCCGTCCCGCTAGACCACACGACCACCTGGGCTCTCAAAAAAAGAGCTTTCGGTGGCCATATGTTACCTTTCCACGTCAGTTTTAATCTAGCGGCGTACTACAGTACATGATATATAAGGCATGAAGATGTTATTGTTACAGATCAGCTAAATTATCTATAGTAAAGGATCCTTCAAATTAATGTAAGATACAGTCACAGAAAATAATTATATTCATAAGTACGTCTGAGTCAGTGACAACCCTACAACAGATGTATCCATCGGATCGCCATCAATGATGGTGATACATGGCTGTGTACATAATGTATATACAACTCGTCTAAACATCAACCCAACAATGTTAGATCTGTAAATTTGCTTTCGCAAATTTTTGGTTCTTCCCTCGCCGGGATTCGAACCCATGCTACTGTGATATCGTGACACCAAATCGCCTGCACTGCAGCCGTCCCGCTAGACCACACGACCACCTGGGCTCTCAAAAAAAGAGCTTTCGGTGGCCATATGTTACCTTTCCACGTCAGTTTTAATCTAGCGGCGTACTACAGTACATGATATATAAGGCATGAAGATGTTATTGTTACAGATCAGCTAAATTATCTATAGTAAAGGATCCTTCAAATTAATGTAAGATACAGTCACAGAAAATAATTATATTCATAAGTACGTCTGAGTCAGTGACAACCCTACAACAGATGTATCCATCGGATCGCCATCAATGATGGTGATACATGGCTGTGTACATAATGTATATACAACTCGTCTAAACATCAACCCAACAATGTTAGATCTGTAAATTTGCTTTCGCAAATTTTTGGTTCTTCCCTCGCTGGGATTCGAACCCATGCTACTGTGATATCGTGACACCAAATCGCCTGCACTGCAGCCGTCCCGCTAGACCACACGACCACCTGGGCTCTCAAAAAAAGAGCTTTCGGTGGCCATATGTTACCTTTCCACGTCAGTTTTAATCTAGCGGCGTACTACAGTACATGATATATAAGGCATGAAGATGTTATTGTTACAGATCAGCTAAATTATCTATAGTAAAGGATCCTTCAAATTAATGTAAGATACAGTCACAGAAAATAATTATATTCATAAGTACGTCTGAGTCAGTGACAACCCTACAACAGATGTATCCATCGGATCGCCATCAATGATGGTGATACATGGCTGTGTACATAATGTATATACAACTCGTCTAAACATCAACCCAACAATGTTAGATCTGTAAATTTGCTTTCGCAAATTTTTGGTTCTTCCCTCGCCGGGATTCGAACCCATGCTACTGTGATATCGTGACACCAAATCGCCTGCACTGCAGCCGTCCCGCTAGACCACACGACCACCTGGGCTCTCAAAAAAAGAGCTTTCGGTGGCCATATGTTACCTTTCCACGTCAGTTTTAATCTAGCGGCGTACTACAGTACATAATATATAAGGCATGAAGATGTTATTGTTACAGATCAGCTAAATTATCTATAGTAAAGGATCCTTCAAATTAATGTAAGATACAGTCACAGAAAATAATTATATTCATAAGTACGTCTGAGTCAGTGACAACCCTACAACAGATGTATCCATCGGATCGCCATCAATGATGGTGATACATGGCTGTGTACATAATGTATATACAACTCGTCTAAACATCAACCCAACAATGTTAGATCTGTAAATTTGCTTTCGCAAATTTTTGGTTCTTCCCTCGCCGGGATTCGAACCCATGCTACTGTGATATCGTGACACCAAATCGCCTGCACTGCAGCCGTCCCGCTAGACCACACGACCACCTGGGCTCTCAAAAAAAGAGCTTTCGGTGGCCATATGTTACCTTTCCACGTCAGTTCTAATCTAGCGGCGTACTACAGTACATGATATATAAGGCATGAACATGTTATTGTTACAGATCAGCTAAATTATCTATAGTAAAGGATCCTTCAAATTAATGTAAGATACAGTCACAGAAAATAATTATATTCATAAGTACGTCTGAGTCAGTGACAACCCTACAACAGATGTATCCATCGGATCGCCATCAATGATGGTGATACATGGCTGTGTACATAATGTATATACAACTCGTCTAAACATCAACCCAACAATGTTAGATCTGTAAATTTGCTTTCGCAAATTTTTGGTTCTTCCCTCGCCGGGATTCGAACCCATGCTACTGTGATATCGTGACACCAAATCGCCTGCACTGCAGCCGTCCCGCTAGACCACACGACCACCTGGGCTCTCAAAAAAAGAGCTTTCGGTGGCCATATGTTACCTTTCCACGTCAGTTTTAATCTAGCGGCGTACTACAGTACATGATATATAAGGCATGAAGATGTTATTGTTACAGATCAGCTAAATTATCTATAGTAAAGGATCCTTCAAATTAATGTAAGATACAGTCACAGAAAATAATTATATTCATAAGTACGTCTGAGTCAGTGACAACCCTACAACAGATGTATCCATCGGATCGCCATCAATGATGGTGATACATGGCTGTGTACATAATGTATATACAACTCGTCTAAACATCAACCCAACAATGTTAGATCTGTAAATTTGCTTTCGCAAATTTTTGGTTCTTCCCTCGCCGGGATTCGAACCCATGCTACTGTGATATCGTGACACCAAATCGCCTGCACTGCAGCCGTCCCGCTAGACCACACGACCACCTGGGCTCTCAAAAAAAGAGCTTTCGGTGGCCATATGTTACCTTTCCACGTCAGTTTTAATCTAGCGGCGTACTACAGTACATGATATATAAGGCATGAAGATGTTATTGTTACAGATCAGCTAAATTATCTATAGTAAAGGATCCTTCAAATTAATGTAAGATACAGTCACAGAAAATAATTATATTCATAAGTACGTCTGAGTCAGTGACAACCCTACAACAGATGTATCCATCGGATCGCCATCAATGATGGTGATACATGGCTGTGTACATAATGTATATACAACTCGTCTAAACATCAACCCAACAATGTTAGATCTGTAAATTTGCTTTCGCAAATTTTTGGTTCTTCCCTCGCCGGGATTCGAACCCATGCTACTGTGATATCGTGACACCAAATCGCCTGCACTGCAGCCGTCCCGCTAGACCACACGACCACCTGGGCTCTCAAAAAAAGAGCTTTCGGTGGCCATATGTTACCTTTCCACGTCAGTTTTAATCTAGCGGCGTACTACAGTACATGATATATAAGGCATGAAGATGTTATTGTTACAGATCAGCTAAATTATCTATAGTAAAGGATCCTTCAAATTAATGTAAGATACAGTCACAGAAAATAATTATATTCATAAGTACGTCTGAGTCAGTGACAACCCTACAACAGATGTATCCATCGGATCGCCATCAATGATGGTGATACATGGCTGTGTACATAATGTATATACAACTCGTCTAAACATCAACCCAACAATGTTAGATCTGTAAATTTGCTTTCGCATGCCTTATATATCATGTACTGTAGTACGCCGCTAGATTAAAACTGACGTGGAAAGGTAACATATGGCCACCGAAAGCTCTTTTTTTGAGAGCCCAGGTGGTCGTGTGGTCTAGCGGGACGGCTGCAGTGCAGGCGATTTGGTGTCACGATATCACAGTAGCATGGGTTCGAATCCCGGCGAGGGAAGAACCAAAAATTTGCGAAAGCAAATTTACAGATCTAACATTGTTGGGTTGATGTTTAGACGAGTTGTATATACATTATGTACACAGCCATGTATCACCATCATTGATGGCGATCCGATGGATACATCTGTTGTAGGGTTGTCACTGACTCAGACGTACTTATGAATATAATTATTTTCTGTGACTGTATCTTACATTAATTTGAAGGATCCTTTACTATAGATAATTTAGCTGATCTGTAACAATAACATCTTCATGCCTTATATATCATGTACTGTAGTACGCCGCTAGATTAAAACTGACGTGGAAAGGTAACATATGGCCACCGAAAGCTCTTTTTTTGAGAGCCCAGGTGGTCGTGTGGTCTAGCGGGACGGCTGCAGTGCAGGCGATTTGGTGTCACGATATCACAGTAGCATGGGTTCGAATCCCGGCGAGGGAAGAACCAAAAATTTGCGAAAGCAAATTTACAGATCTAACATTGTTGGGTTGATGTTTAGACGAGTTGTATATACATTATGTACACAGCCATGTATCACCATCATTGATGGCGATCCGATGGATACATCTGTTGTAGGGTTGTCACTGACTCAGACGTACTTATGAATATAATTATTTTCTGTGACTGTATCTTACATTAATTTGAAGGATCCTTTACTATAGATAATTTAGCTGATCTGTAACAATAACATCTTCATGCCTTATATATCATGTACTGTAGTACGCCGCTAGATTAAAACTGACGTGGAAAGGTAACATATGGCCACCGAAAGCTCTTTTTTTGAGAGCCCAGGTGGTCGTGTGGTCTAGCGGGACGGCTGCAGTGCAGGCGATTTGGTGTCACGATATCACAGTAGCATGGGTTCGAATCCCGGCGAGGGAAGAACCAAAAATTTGCGAAAGCAAATTTACAGATCTAACATTGTTGGGTTGATGTTTAGACGAGTTGTATATACATTATGTACACAGCCATGTATCACCATCATTGATGGCGATCCGATGGATACATCTGTTGTAGGGTTGTCACTGACTCAGACGTACTTATGAATATAATTATTTTCTGTGTCTGTATCTTACATTAATTTGAAGGATCCTTTACTATAGATAATTTAGCTGATCTGTAACAATAACATCTTCATGCCTTATATATCATGTACTGTAGTACGCCGCTAGATTAAAACTGACGTGGAAAGGTAACATATGGCCACCGAAAGCTCTTTTTTTGAGAGCCCAGGTGGTCGTGTGGTCTAGCGGGACGGCTGCAGTGCAGGCGATTTGGTGTCACGATATCACAGTAGCATGGGTTCGAATCCCGGCGAGGGAAGAACCAAAAATTTGCGAAAGCAAATTTACAGATCTAACATTGTTGGGTTGATGTTTAGACGAGTTGTATATACATTATGTACACAGCCATGTATCACCATCATTGATGGCGATCCGATGGATACATCTGTTGTAGGGTTGTCACTGACTCAGACGTACTTATGAATATATATATATATATATAAACGAGTCTAAATTGAAAACTACGTTCAAACCTATGACTGCGTTGGATAAAAACCGCAATTTTTATACGTGTGCATGTCAAACAAATTTCGTTGTAGAAGGGTCTAAAAACAGCACAAACAACATTTTCCAAAAGACCAAAAGAGTGAAAAAGTATATTTAAACAAAACGCATTTGACTAACAGGTCGAACAACTGATGTTCTTTAACCCTGCTGACTGCCATTGGCGATTGCCAAATAAAATTGATCACAAGATGTAACAAATATATATATACAATATAAACACGATGTTGACACAATATTGTTAACATTGCGATGTATGCGATGTGAACGATGTTAACAGAAAGGTATAGACTCTATATATACAATATAAACACGATGTTGACACGATATTGTCAACATCGCGATGTATGCGATGTGAACGATGTAAACAGAAAGGTATAGAACATATTGATAGGATACAAATTCAATGTAAACACAATAACGACTCTATAAAGTTGGCATTGCGATGTTGACAATATCGACAAAACATCGTGCACTGGACATAGTTCTATGTAAGAGGGACAAAAGATACCAGAGGGAGAGTCAAACTCATTGATAAAAAATAAACTGAAAACGCCATGGCTAAAAATAAAAGGACAAACTAACAAATAATAGTACAGAATACACAACATAGAAAACTAAAGACTATGCAACACGAACCCCCATCAAAAACTTATGATAATGATAGCAGGTGCTCCGGAAGAGTAAGCAGATCCTACTCCACATGTGGCATCCGTCATGTTGTTTATGTTATAAGGGTCAGGGATCTTTATTTCTACATTTTGTGAGTTTTTAGGACAATTTCTTATCTGCTCATATATTTTAATTATTTTTTTCCTTACTGTTCTTTATTTTGCAAAACACCATCGTGATACTCATTTATCAATGTATAACATCTCTTTGTCATATAATGTATTTTCGAACCTTATCTTAATTAACCATATTGTGTGAACGCTTTATTTGTTTCAAGACCTAAATCGAGTTGTTGATTAAAAACGTAAGTCAGAGCTTATTTTTTTACTTCATAATAAGAACATTAGACCGATAAAAAAAGTTTGATAAATCAGTAGTTACAAAAAATGTACATCTGTTGAAGATTCATTCGTTCCCCGAAATTACTCCACAAAATGTATCAATATACCATAAGCATCTGAAGCAGAGTGCTGCAACATGAATGAACGTACGTTTTTATATAGATATAGCAATTTTTTCATTGATATCCATAATATGAATATAAATATTAAGATTTATTTTTCTTGTAAGATACATTTTCATTAAAATAATAATAATAATAAAACAAATTAATTAAATAATGATTGATTATATTACCCTCTATGCATGAGTGTTTGGTTTAATACTCTTATTCTATCATAACTCAACTTGAAAAAATACTAGATATTGATTTCAAAATCGTTCCCCTTTTTTAATGAAATTCATTGCACATCTGATATTCAAAAAGCTTTTCCATTTCAAACAAAATTGCCATTTCGTGTGTTTGAATAAGCGATTGGTATCATTTTATTCATGGAACTTCACAACGTTTTAGCTGTAATGAAATTATTCTTATCTTTTAATATAGGAGAAAATGATATCTGATCAATTCAAAACTAATTGAACAATTTTGTTCCAATATTGCTATCAAATTTTTACGATACAAAAGTCATAAAGTTATGCAGAATGTTCTTTTTTTCTGCTGCAAAGATGGCTTTTATATTGATTTTGTGACAAGGCTGACGTCTTATCGTTCGCCTAAGGTTCTGGTAAGACGGCACATATCGTTCAGTTTGTCCTAAGCGTCATGTATACTCAATATAAAATTACAATCCGCAAGATATTTGCATAGGACATGACCGAAAGTTCTTGAAAATTAGAAATTGATTTGTTGTTATGACTTTTAACGCGATTATGTCTGATAGTAGGTCATACAAATACAGCCTTTCGTAGCGATTATGTCTGATAGTAGGTCATACAAATACAGCCTTTCGTAGCGATTATGTCTGATAGTAGGTCATACAAATACAGCCTTTCGTAGCGATTATGTCTGATAGTAGGTCATACAAATAAAGCCTTTCGTAGCGATTATGTCTGATAGTTTGTCATACAAATACAGCCTTTCGTAGCGATAATGTCTGATAGTAGATCATACAAATACAGCCGTTCGTAGCGATTATGTCTGATAGTAGGTCATACAAATACAACCTTTCGTAGCGATTATGTCTGATAGTAGGTCATACAAATACAGCCTTTCGTAGCGATTATGTCTGATAGTAGGTCATACAAATACAGCCTTTCGTAGCGATTATGTCTGATAGTAGGTCATACAAATACAGCCTTTCGTAGCGATTATGTCTGATAGTAGGTCATACAAATACAGCCTTTCGTAGCGATTATGTCTGATAGTAGGTCATACAAATACAGCCTTTCGTAGCGATTATGTTTGATAGTAGGTCATACAAATACAGCCTTTCGTAGCGATTATGTCTGATAGTAGGTCATACAAATACAGCCTTTCGTAGCGATTATGTCTGATAGTAGGTCATACAAATACAGCCTTTCGTAGCGATTATGTCTGATAGTAGGTCATACAAATACAGCTTTTCGTAGCGATTATGTCTGATAGTAGGTCATACAAATACAGCCTTTCGTAGCGATTATGTCTGATAGTAGGTCATACAAATACAGCCTTTCGTAGCGATTATGTCTGATAGTAGGTCATACAAATACAGCCTTTCGTAGCGATTATGTCTGATAGTAGGTCATACAAATACAGCCTTTCGTAGCGATTATGTCTGATAGTAGGTCATACAAATACAGCCTTTCGTAGCGATTATTTCTGATAGTAGGTCATACAAATACAGCCTTTCGTAGCGATTATGTCTGATAGTAGGTCATACAAATACAGCCTTTCGTAGCGATTATGTCTGATAGTAGGTCATACAAATACAGCCTTTCGTAGCGATTATGTCTGATAGTAGGTCATAAAAATACAGCCTTTCGTAGCGATTATGTCTGATAGTAGGTCATACAAATACAGCCTTTCGTAACGATTATGTCTGATAGTAGGTCATACAAATACAGCCTTTCGTAGCGATTATGTCTGATAGTAGATCATACAAATAAAGCCTTTCGTAGCGATTATGTCTGATAGTAGGTCATACAAATACAGCCTTTCGTAGCGATTATGTCTGATAGTAGGTCATACAAATACAGCCTTTCGTAGCGATTATGTCTGATAGTAGGTCATACAAATACAGCCTTTCGTAGCGATTGTGTCTGATAGTAGGTCATACAAATACAGCCTTTCGTAGACGAAAACAAGTGATTATAAACATCTTATACAAAGAAATTCATCAGCATTTACTATTAAAAGATATTGACAATACTGAGAAACCCTTGTATTTGTATCAAAGGTTACACTAAGTGTTTCATTGTGCAAACTTTTCATCAATAGAAAGGGAAAATAACTGAAATATTTTTCTGCCTCACAAGAATGCCATAACAGTACCGAGTAATAGCAAATGAGACTGTTAAAAATAAACATTATAATAATATAAAATTAATTTACTATGTTTTTTTGAGAACGTATGTTTCTATTCAATTTATTCATGACTTTTATAGATCCGTGTCGATTCAGAGTTGGACTTATTGCACCTGTCTATGTACCTCTAGATGCATTTTGGTTATTTTTTTACGTTTGGTTGCTGTTTCATATAATTTTGCCGCTCACCTCCCTTTAATGCATTATATAAATGATAATAGAAAGGAATTCAAAAAATCAAGATATATCAAAAGTAGATTACCACGTTAGCGCAATAGATATAAATGATATTGAAAAGATAGAAAATGTCAGGTCAATATTCCTATCCTTTTCAAAGGATAAAGTGAAGGTCAATAAATATTTATCCTACCTCACATTTTACCACCAATTTTAGAATATCAGCCACTGTGGTCGAATTCGACTTTATTTATTACAAGAACTTGAATATAATAGCCAATTAAACGCATGCTATATATTTATATTTATATGAATTAAACATTAATTTTGTATTTGTCTCTCCTGAATATGGCTTTAATAAAATACTTAAAACAGCGACCAAAGACCGGAATGTACCCGAATTAAATGAATCAATTCAATTTGACTAGTTATAGATTACATGAAAAGAAGATAATGAAAATGATTAACAACTTTCTTCTTCGAATCCAGATTAATAGACAATATTTTTAGAAACATTTCCACGTGACTGGAACTTTTCATTTTCTATTTTTAAAAATTAAAAGATTATTTATTATACTACGCAGTGCTTAAAAGTATTGATATGGCTTATTGACATTTTTATTATATGACCGGATTTATAATATGACCAGATTTATTACATAGACAAAGTAAGTACATGTTATGAATAATTCATGATTGTCTACCATTTTATGGTGTACTTATTATACAACATGATAATAGAGAAAATATATATTCTTTACGTGTTAGTGATGTAAGTAATTTATGTATATGGTTTCACACTTCCTGGTTGAGTTAAAGCATTTTTTAAAATATGAATGATCTGAATTCATTGACGTAATGTTCTATAGGAACACAACTTTTCAATTCGTCACAAAAAAAGTTGAAGAGCATTGAGGATCCAAAATTCCTAAAACAAAATGTGCCAAATACGGTTAAGGTAACCTATGCCTGGGATAAGAAAATCCTTAGTTTTTCAATATTTCAAAGTTTGGTAAACAGGAAATTTATAAAAATGACCACATTATAGATATTCATGTCAACACCACCTGTACGTTTTTACTGTTGCTTTTATTGACAATTGAACAGTTCAAACACCATGCATTTTATATCTCTTTTCTTAAATATAATAGAAGCTAAGTATCCCGACTGCTATCCTGGAGACTTTTCATGTGGTTGATCTTGATCGTTCTATCCTGGAGACTGCTCGTGGGTTTAAAACCGTTTCCATAGTGACTTTCATGTTTTGTTATTCAACTATGCCATAATCAAACTATTCCAAGATAGATAGTTTTGTTTTTATTTTTGAATGATTAACATGATTAAGGGACGCGCAACTGATGGATCAACATTAGCGTCACTTACGCAGTAAAAGGAACAAAGGGTATGATACCGATTTCTGTAGATCCCTTTTGACTAGCTTGATTGACATAGTGATATTGATATTACCGGTAATAACTACATTTTGTTATTCCATTCGTAATATAAATTAATAAACATTTCACCTTATTTTTAACTTACAATTCAAAGATTAAAAGTATGAAAATAATCAAAAATTATATAGGCGTACACAACAACAATAAAGAAGATAGTAAGATACTTGTCTAACAGTGTATATCCCCAAAAAGTGGTCGGGCTAAACCAGTTTGTGTGCACACCCGTCATCTCCGCTTTTCGCCTGTGTTTGAGAAAGCTTTCATAAAAGTTCGATATAATGGAAAAAAAAGATTGGAAAAAGCAATTCAAATATGTTCGTCAACATAAATTATTTCCATCGTTACAAATTCCTGTTAGTACTCCAAATAGTAACTTTATAACGTAAGAATATTTCCCGGAGAGGTAAGCAAATAGCTAAGTTGGTTGCATTAAAAGTTTATAAGTATTAACAGTCTGAGATCGAGATCGTTTTTTATGATTTATAAAGTTGATATGGTAATAGTTTATGTGAATTTTGGAAAAATGGCTGAATTTTTTTTGTAGAATGAGTGATTTCACCAGAGATCCGTTTGGACTTCAAGTTCCACGAGCTGATTCAGAAGAATCAATGCTTAACATTCATCTGGGTAATACAATTGGTGAGAGAGACTGGGCCTGGGAAACCATCAGTTTTGAAAAAGACCTGTTGGAAAAGAGCTTACTGAGAAAAATAAATGAACTACAACTGTTACATTCTGAGCATGAAGGTACAATTATACACAAATAAATGAGGGAAAACGGCAACTGAATTGCATGTATTAGCAAGTGCTGTATGGTTAGTTAACGTAATTATACGATTTTTGTGAAACGCTAGCTAGAAGTTGAGAATTAAAGATAATTAATACATGAATAATTAAGAATATATTCGAGTTATAAATAACGTTTGATTAATTTTAATAGTCTTCGTAGTGAAACTGACTGAATGAGGGCAAAGACATTAAAACATTTATTTTTTGTTACGAGCACTATTTTTCAACAAGATATATCGTACGTTTTTGTATAACTTGTTTTTTACATCTAAATGTTTGTTATCGATCTTGTTAAAAAAAAAATCATTTCCAGCTTTTGTTTTATAATTTACCTCGAGCTGTTTAATAGTCTAAGGGAAGTAATCAACATACATTTATTAATTTCTGAAGTGTACAGTCAAATCTACGTCGATTAGGACCTCGAAGAAAGAAAAGGTGAATTCTGTATTTCTAATTCGAATTAGCATAAGGTCACATTTACGTAATTATCTACATGATTGTATAATGGTTTTATTAACTTATTTTTACTCTTAGAGCTAAAGGAACAATTAGATAGAAATGAACAAAAAACAAGAGAACTTCAATCTGATCTTGAGAAACAGATGGAAAATACAAAAAAAGTAATTGAAAGATTAACTGATGAGGTAATTTACAGTACAAAAATATTTAGACGATTAGTGCTTGTTTGTAAAATATTTGTTTGTTTTATTGTGGTTTAGATTATAACACAAGGTTGACTGCTGTACCTCTATTTTTGACATTTGTACCTATTATTGATGTTTTTTGTTCACGCATCGTGTCAATATTATGAAATTTGACGCTAATGCCATACAATTGAGAGGTTTGACTAGCTTTAAAACCAGGTTCAATCCACCATTTTCAACATAAGAAAATGAATGATCCAAGCCAGGAATAGGACAGTTGTTATGCATTTGTTTGATGTTTTTGAGCTTTTTATTTAGCCATTTAATTATAATTTAATTTTGGATGAAAAGCGTCTTCTGATTGGCTGACGTTATTTTGTTATGAGCCCATAGATATAATTTAGTCATGTGACCGTGACGTCATCAACGTTTCTTCATGGTTTTCTACGGTTTAAAAAGGAATTTAGAATTAAATTATAAGAAATGACTGTAATATTTTTTCTGTCTATTCGAAATAACATCAAAAATTTGGTGCACACTGTTAAATAACCCGCTACGCGCGTTATTCAGTGTGCACCAATTTGTTTATGTTATTTCTTCATAGACAGAAAAAATATTACAGTCATTCCTTAAAGGGACTTTCAGTTTTGAATTTTACTCGGAATTCATTATTTTTGTGATTTAATTTATTGATACATTTTTATTAAGAAATCAAGAAATAGAAAGCTTGAACTGGAAAAAGAGAACTTCAAAGATTTGGAGGGAAGAGTAAACGATATGACCAACAAGAGGTACCAGTTGGAGCAAGATATCAGAACATTGAACAATATTTTGATAGAATGCAGAAAAGAACTCGAAGAGTACAAAGAAGAGGTAATTCGTTTTGTCTCATATTATATTCCTAAATGTTAATAGGGTAGAATTTCTTAAAACATGTTTAGATTTATATCAATACACACAGAAATATAAATGAATAGTTAATTTTTATATGTTATAAAACTTATTTTAAAGCCTGGTGTTCCTAAGCAGTAGACTACAGTGCCAATATTATTTTCTTCTTCTTGAACAAACCAAGAGAGCATATTAACATGATCACTTTTATCGTTGATATTTGTATATCATTTGATTGAGTTAAAAAAAAAGTTGAAAAAAAAATGAACATAATTTTTTATCAACTTTTCTGTCAATTCAAATCTATAAGCAGAAAAGGGAACAGCTTCAAACCTCAAACGGAATAAAATAGACAACTCTTAGACAAAAAGAAAGCAGTTCATTAAAAAATATAAAACATATAATGCGTCCATAGGACGCCATGCGGCGTTCGAACTATGACCTTAGTAGTGAACCGTTAAATCCGTCAACACCGTAATTTTGCAAAAAAAAAAATCAAAATGAATATGTGAACTATTAAAGCTTCATAAATATTGTGAACTACAACTCACAATATCAAAATATGCAATGCTCCATAACATCTTCTTATATCTATATATTTTATAATTGTGTTGTGAAATACATGTACAAGTAAAAGACGTACATAATGTTACATACGATGCCATTTTGGGGTATGCATGTAAAGTATGGATTGATTATAACCGATTATCAGACAGAAAATCAGCTGCGATATTAATCTTTTTGTCGAGTAAGCGCAGCGAACGAGACCAAAAAGCCTTCAAACCCCGGGGGGTTTACCGGCCCAGAAGCCAGTAACTCGATTGGTATTACTAGGGTTTGGACTTTCGGTTATTTAAGTCTTCTGCATGACTGAAGAGTCATTAATTAAATGACGATATAAAAGTTACTAGCTGTTATTGAAAATCAGTACCTTGACAGTTTTGTTGCTGTTTTTAACAGGTTAGAAACTGATAATTTTGAAACTTAAAAAAGACCACACAGCGAGATATTCTATATTTTCCACATAACTGATGTCATATTTGTACTATACTTCTAAACCCAGTTGAATAAGGACTTTTAAATATTTTAAAGAGGTTACAAGTGTGGACACAGATGAGTGTGGATAGTATGTTTGGATGTTTGACAGTGTCTAATGACAAAAGGATTTCTATGTTTTTCCTATATGGGGTTATTAACTTGTTGCACGGTGACAACCGATCTGAGCATTAGGAGTGTTATTTACTTAAAGAGGTTATTATGTCAAATAAATGTTTTGGATAATAAAAATATCATGGTCCTGGTATTCAGTGACATCTACTTTGTGTTATCAATTTAAATAGATATGCCCATGCATTTAGCTAATATAAAATTTGCGAGGTTTATTTTTATTTTGTAGTTGCAAACGGAAAAAATCAAACAAAAATTTCTGGAGCAACTACATGACATGAAAGATACAGCACTTGCAAAAGCCAATGGCGACAATAAAAAGTTGAAAAAGAAGCTATCAATCCTGGCAGATGAAAGAGCCGAATACCAACTCGGCCAAGATGAACAGATAGATAACAAACGATTCAAACGGAAACGCCTGCAAGAATGCCGGTATTGTCATAAAGCACTGGTTCCGGGTCAAAATACTGGAACGTGTTATTATCATCCCAGGAAACCTGTCCATCTCCATGGAAATAACGATCCTAAGATAAAGATATGGCAGTGTTGCGGGCAAGAAGGAAAATCTGAACCTGAGGGCTGCTGTCAGAATACATTTCATCAACCCCTTTAACCATCAGATGATGATCAAATTGGGATTTACCTGAGAATCAAAGTAGTTATGTATGTGCCTAGAATGGTTGATGCCTTGATTTTTTTTATAAGAATAATCAGTAATTAAAATCATCGAAATTCATGAAGTCCATTGCATTCAATGTTGATCAATAAAATTATTTATTTTTCTATATTAGAAGTATGTTTGATTATCCTATGCCTCAATTTATCACTGGTTGCCCAAATGAAATATCACTTACGACTGGTCTAAACTTTATACTCGTTTACTTTGAAGATTAATAAGTGATACCTTATGCAAATGCATTAATATGAATTTATTTTCTGATTTCGAATTGCACAAATCTCTTTGCAAAGTATGTAACTGTTTGACAATTTAGTTGTTATAGGAACAGCAGTGGTGGATCCATTAATTTTCATAAAAGAGGGGCACTTAATGCCTAAGAGGGACCCGCTCCAGTCACGCTTCGTTGATTCCCTAGATTATTATCAACACTGTTTTTCTCATAACGAGGGGGTGCGGGCACAATGTCCCAACTGTCCCCCTTTAAAGCCAGCATCTGGAACCCATCAAAACAGACATTAATTCATCATTTTGATTCGTATATGAATGTTTCAAGCTTACAATAGGTCGATTTCTATTGGACGCAGCTCATGTGGTGACACAATTTAGTGCAGTAACAGGAACTGGATATTCTCACAAATCACAGTAAAAAGCATTATTCGTTAACGTACCATGATGAAGAATATACTTTGATATAACTATTTTTATACTCATCTCATTTATTCGTCATGTATACATAACAACCCTGTTGAAGATGTAGACCAACGCGAAGTTTATACTTAAAGGTGCTACAAACATGTTTATCTGAAATAAATCATATAACATTACTGACATTTAATTGTAATGAAAGAGTGTAATCGATGTTTTTATTTTAATTTGAAGGTGGTTTTTTTATTATCACAAGGCAGCTGTTTTGTATTGGTTGTTTGTTTTTTTTAGTATTGATAAAACCATTTTTTTTCTATATATTAAAGATAAAATGTACCTTTAAGTAATATATATATATATATATATATAAAATAATGTTCATAATATTCATGAAAACATAATGATAAGTTAGTTGCAATTAAACAAATATATAATTTGTATTTACATGTATGTTTCTAGTTTTACGGCTTGTTTAACTGCCATGCATGCATGGTCGAAATAAAAAAAAAAGTCGCTGAATAAAATGAATTTTAAATACAAGTATCAAACTAAGATACTTTATGGATTTTTATTTTTATATTTATGTATAATCAACAAATGCAAAATGTTGTACATCTAACTATTGGAGGAAATGCTTTTGTTAAAAATTTGCTTCCGGGGACTTCTTAGTTGTATAACTCCCTTCTCAAATTGTTACTTAAATTTCTAACGTGCATGAGAGTATACACAATTTTTTTTACATTTTTTTAACTACCTTTATTTCGGATCCAGACACACGTTTCCATTCTGTGTGTGTGTTTTTTTTAATAGGTACCAACCTTGGCCCTTATCAGAAAAGTGTAACATCACAACAAATGGCTCAATCAAAAGACAAATTAACTCAAGTGAACATACACCGAACGAATACATTTTTTCTATGACACAATGTGAAGAAAAAATCAATAAATAAGGGTTATATGTTAAACAATTTCAGAAAAAAAAACCAAAATTGAACAAAGTGCCAACAAAAAGAATAATATGAATAAGGTATACAATATAAATGGAGAACGGAAATGTAATATTTCCAAAAAAAATAATGTTGTTGTTCAAGTTTATGGAACAGAAGTGAAATGTATGGTTGTACCAAATAAAGGCAACAGTAGTATACCGCTGTTCAAAACTCATAAATCCATTGACAAAAAACAAATCAGGGTGACAAACTATTACCGAGGGAAACGCATTAAATATAAGAGAAGAACAACGACATAATACTAAAATGTAACACACACAGAAACGGACCGAGTATCAGACAATATCCCACGAGAATGACAAATATAGCATCAAAACCAAAGACATGGATTTGGGATAGACAAAGCTGGTATACATATTACAAATAGAGAGACGAAATATAACCATAACTAAGTAAACATTCAATAACAAAAAACTGTTATTGTTGACATTCAGTTTTCCAAATTAATTCCTATAAGAAAGTAATATAAGTATATCGATATAAGAATATGCGGTACAAGAGCCAATGAGACAACTCTCTATCAAAGTTACAATGTATAAAACGTTAACAATTATAGCTACTGGTAAAAGTACAGCGTTCAACACGAAGCTTTATCTCACACCGAACAGCAAGCTTTAAAGAGACCCACAATGATTTAGTGTACAACAATTCACACTGGAAAACCAATGGTATAAAATCTATATGAAAAAAAACGAGAAACACCTATGAACCACACTAACAAACGACAACCACCGAACAACTGGCTTCTGTCTCATAAATCATTTAAAGAGATAAAAAGCAAGGTAAAACAACAAAAACTGCAAATTCACGAGTTCTACAAGGAAAACTTTCAGAGGACAAAACTTGTCCAATTTTTGTTAACTAATAAAGAATATGTCTGACAATGTGGGCCACTGATATGTTTCCCTATTGTCTTAGCTTTTTTTAACATCAGTTCCTTCGTTTATGACATATTTGTAACTGTCATGGGTTACACACAAAGTATAACACTTGATAAGAACTGCTAACATTTCCAGTAACCTTGCTTTCACCTTTAGCCTTTTTTAATTTCCGTTGCAATATTATAATATTATTACTTACCATCCTGTTATATATGATGAGTTTATTTACTAGTATATAGGTTCTTTTTTGTTTGTTGTGATATTACATAAGTGATGTATCTGCATGGCTGCTAATATCCACTGGGAAGAAACTTCCCCCAGCATTGGCACCGACAAATGTGTTGTAAACTTCTACAAAACATACCAGCAGCAGTCCTTTTCACAAAATTGTTAAATCATAAGAGTTTTTGTGAAAAGCGTCTCAGTCTTCGAATTCGATATGACAGACGTTCGTATACACAAAGTGTATTAATAATAGCGCTAGAATTCATGTTGCAACTGAAGGTTAATTCTGTTTGTCTTTTTCATTTTTAGCCATGGCGTTGTCAGTTTGTTTTAGATTTACGAGTTTGACTGTCCCTTTGGTATCTTTCGTCCCTCTTTTAAGTTAAGTGAGCGTGTCTGGGGTAAACTTTTTCTAGAACAACTGACTGGTCTATTATAATTTAGCTCTAATTAGAAAACAACCAACATTTTTTGTTATCTTGTCTTTCATTTTTGCTTATTTTCTTTGTCTATCAGAGTCTTTATGCCATTTTATTTTTCTAATTCTACATAATTGTTTGTTTTATAGTGATTAAGATTATAGCAAAATGTTGACTGCTGTTACTCAATTTTTTACATTTTTACCTTTTTTCGCTGTTTGATTTATTCAGATTGTTTTCTATGTAACGAAATCATTTCAGATATTTATAAAACCAGGTTTAATCCGTCTACACAAGGAAATGCCTGTACCAAGTCAGGGATATGCAAATTGTTTCCATTCGTTTAATGTTTTAGTGCTTTTGATTGGTCATTGTAAAGGGGTTTTCTGTTTGAATTTTCCTTTCAGCTTGGTAATTTTGTTATTTAGAAAAATATCAATAAAAAAGATGACTTTTCAAAAAAAAAATCTTATACACAACTTGCAAAGAAGATATTTGTTATCAACTTCTGATGGATAAGTGACCATGTTCTACTGATTGGTTTCCAAAAAAAACACTGGTATTTTTCGGAAGAAATTGTTTTCAGTGATTTTCCTTTGAAAAAAAACCCGCATAGATTTTCATCGATTGAAAAAATAGTTTAATTGGGAAGTTCCGTAGTGTCGTTTGTTTTCTCTTATATTTGAGTGTGAATTCACATTACTATAAGACGTGTCACGGTACTTTACTATCCCAAATGCATATATTTGGTTTTGATGTTATATTTGTTATTCTCATCGGATTTTGTCTAATGCTTAGGCCGTTTCTGTATGTGTTGCATTTTTAAGTTGTGTCGTTGTTTTCCGCTTTATATTCAATGCGTTTTGTCGATTTACGAGTTTTGAACAGCGATATACTACTGTTGCCGTTACTTAATAGTATTGATCTTACAGTATAAGGGACTATAGGGTATACTGAGGCCCTTTCTTGCCACCTGATTACTATTACAAAAAACACTGTTATGTATCAAATAAATCCTTTTTTTCTAAAAATGTTCCCAGACATCGATCATTTATATTTATACATTTCATCCTCTATAAAAGCAATAGAGTTATAAACTTCTTAGTACTTTCAATGCAAAACTGAAAGAACTGCCAGAATGTTTTGTCACTCTTACTATACGCCCTTGACATTGATATTCATATTATACTCAAAAGATATTTTGCTACAAGATATAGTACGTAGTGTATCTAACGACGTAACTATGGGTAAAATAGTTTGGCTCGTATCCATGCTATCCAAAAGCTATTCGCAAATTTAAGGTCATTTGAGATATGGCTATGGTATCATTATCATAGTTGAATTACGAACGCATTAATATGTCTGTCTAAATAAATTTATTCATCAAAGAATTTTTACAATATCAAAATGCTGTAAAAAAAAACTATTTTCGAAAATTCAGACGCCAAATATTAATTTTTGTCTCGTTCAATTTCCCCCTGTTTTTTTGTTTTTTTATCAGATAAGACACAGACGACAACGACAAATGCCAAATAATGACTGCCCTTTTAATCATAATCTTTGTGTTTGTTTTTCTTCTTATATATTTAAAAAAACATGTACTTCTGTATACATTAGTTGTAAAAATGAACGTGACGGTTTGACATTTTTAATGAAAATATTTCGATGCTGTAGCAAATATAAATCTGTAAATATATGAGTTTTACACAGGAATGAAGCGTATAATTTGAAATGTCACAGTCAACAATGTGCAGGAAAGCGAAATTCAATATGGTTCCCACAATGTTAATTCATTAGCTTGTTGATTCACTTATTGATTCTATCTGGGATGCAATAGTTGATTCTAATGTTGTTGATCCTATCTGGCATGCTATAATTGATTCTAATGTATTAAACCCATACTGTTGTGGACATCTGGTGGATTTCATATCTTTGCCTTTTAATTCACCGTTGATAATATATTCTTTTCCCATTTTTTGTTGGCACCATTCAATAAGCATGTTAATATTTGTCGTCTTCACTTCTACGATATCGGCAAGTGCGCGTATGACTATTGTACCCATAGGTATGTCTTCTGCTAAGCTTGCACAGTGGAAATCTGGAACTAGTCCACCTTTTTCTTTCTTCATTTCATGGTTTACATCCTTATCAAATTTACTTGTTGTAAGTGCGGTCAACAGATCTGTACAAACATTAACATCATTAGAACAAAGTTCTTGATACCATTCGAAGATCGGTTTTACCTCAGATAGATCAATCTTTGTTGCACTTTTCTCCATAATAGCTTTAGCTACTTCGACACATTCATCACTGCATTTAGAAATTAGATCAGCTGTTTCTTTTGTTACTGTCTCATAAAAGAGAGGAGCCTCAGGTATGGGTTTACCGTTCCAGCTATTCCATTGGCCATACATAATTGCTGGTCGAATATATGAATGAGACATAAGTATAGACTCCAGATGGTTTTTCGATTGTCGAAAAATTGGTTCTGCACCGTGAAGCATTTGGAGGGTCATCAGTGGGGGCCTTCTACAAATCCCTCGGCCCCTTATCATAGAACCAGTTAGATATGTTCGAAAATTTATGATTTCTACCTTCTTTCCAAATTCAAGGAGTTTACAATCCCAAGGTAAATAGTTAAAATTCATCAACGTACAGGGAATCGATTTTTCTCCTACGATATCTCTGCACTGATATTCAAAACCTGGAAAACCAGGTAAGCCTACAATCAAGGTGTTTTTGCCCACGTGTGGTGCCATTGCCTTGAAGTAAATATCATGAGAAGTCGGTGACACGGCCATGAAAATGTAATCACTTCCAGCAACGGCTTCTTCTGGATTTTTTGTTACGATTTCAGGTTTTGCTTTTACTTCTCTCGAGGTTCCATTTCTGTTGTTAATAACAACTACTAAATCATTATTTTTCATTTCTTTCGTCCATAGTTTTGCGTCATCTTCGTGAAGAGTAAGCACACGAACTTCAACATCTGGTTGCGATGCCGCCAGGCCAACAAGACAGTGGGCACCTCCTCCACTGCCACATATACACATCTTCAATGGTGGCATTTTAGGTGGTGGTTCTGTTTCAGTTTGATTGTTTGTTTCTTCTTCTTTCTTATTTTGCTCGTTGTTCGGCTCTTCCGTTTTAGAATCTGTCTTTGCCTCAGATTCCTTTTCAGATTTTTTAGTTGGACTTGGTCCGTTTTCCTTTTTCTTTGAAGCCTGTAACATAAAAAGTAAAATCTTATATTATTGAATTCAGAAAACAATATTTTATGGTATTATCTGGGACCATCATAGTATAATTGAACCAGCTATTATGTTATATAGTAGTTACATCGCAGAAATTCAGCACATGGAATTTATGATGGGGGTGTGGGTGTATGTACTTGGGATATACATTGGGATATACATATATATTCTATTCATTCATTCATATACAAGTGGTGCGGTGAGTGGTTAACTTACTGTACTCATGTGCCATAATTTTGTTATTTCCCCTGATATTATATATATTGGCTTCGAATTCAATTATTACAGAGAAAACTGACAGACAGTTGTTTTTTTTTCTCTCTTTCGAAAAGGTTAACTTAAGTGGGTTATGCAACTATAAAACGATAACTTCACTTGTGTGAAGCATTAGAACCCATCGGACGAAAATAATATAATGATCAGTGGACTAACAAACAAAAACATGCATAAGTACCTAATTGATCTTAAGTCTGGTGATACATTATTTTATTTGTCAGCTCTGAACTAGCTCTCATTAACTGTGAGTAATCTGAGACCAATCATATTTTGCGTATCTTAATTTTGTTGTTTCCTGAACATCGTAAGTCATTCCTAACGATTTAGTTCTGTATAAATGGACGGTTTCAGTGATCACGAACAGGTTAAGCCCCGCGTCTATTATTATTTGCCTGTCTCAAGCCAGGAGCCTGTAATGCAGGGGATGTCGATCAATGATTACGTATGCGGTCTGATATATTTTTTATGCAGTTGTTTTTTTCCTTTATCAGATAGTTATTTCACATTCTATATGTTCTCCTATAGCCGAATATACGATATGGATTTTGCTCATTGTTGAATGATTTCCTTTGGTTGTTTGCATCAACGTGAATAGTGGTGAAAGTTCACCTTCTTGACAATCCCAGCACATCACATCCATTGTAATATGGAATATGATAATTCGAGGTGGGCATGATGTCCTATTGACATATATACTTGTTTTTATCAGGATAAATATTTATGTATTTATATAAGCATGAGTGCTGTAAATAGATGGGTGTGAAATAATACTTTATATTTAGTTCCTGCAGGTGGAATAATACTTCCATTTTACATTTACTTTTACATTTGTGAAAAAAAAGAGAATTCTATATAATAAATAAATATAAGAAATGCATCTATAACACTGCAAAAGCGAGGTCCAGTTTGTTAAAACAACGAATTCAACATTATATATAACTCATATATAACAATGGTGCTGATTTAAAATCACATCATTCCAGGTCCTTTTGTGTTCCACATAATTTATACTGTCAATAATTTAACCTTTTCCGGATCGAATCAGATACCGTAATAATAAAACCAGGACGGGTTCAAACAATACTATTTTAAAAATCTAGTAATAATAATAAGATATGATACCGCTTTAAAAATGCTTGCAGTATATGTATCTGAATGCAAATTGATATGAAAGCGTAGTATGAAAGGTTTTTGCAGTAATTAACATATTACGTTCATTGAAAACTTAGACGTTCGGTAAACAAGTTTTATGTCATATTGAACTAAAAGAAAGAGCCTACGAAACATCATTATCTTTTTAGAATTGATTTTCAAAAAAATCGGTCATATTGAATACAAATATATAGCGATAAGCAGCAAAGAAATTATGTTTGGTTGAGTACATATTCTTGTTGTATCAATAATTATATATATTGAAGGATTTGGAATATGAATATTTTGACTGGGTAAGTTTTGGAAACATTTCAACTTTGTATCTTCGACAAAGGGTGAAAATAAATAATATGAATACAAAAGTCAAAGTAAATTCAGTGCAACACAAATAAGCGAGTCTCACAAACCAACCAACCAATTTCAAATGGTCATCCCCTAAATATAGCTTCATGGTTCACAAAGAATTTCGTAGATTTAGTGCTATCCTCTACCCTCATTGTACTATAGCTTCATGTGTTAATATGAAAAGACTGTAGATCATATTCATCATAAGAGATGCAGCTTGTCTTGTAGAGCAATTAAATAATGGAGATATAAATAGACAGCAATGTTAATAGGTAAAGCATCCTCAAAGCACGCGTATATTGAATAGATGAGAGAGTTTGGCAGAGCTCCCTAATCTGTGTTTTTTTATGTGTTTGTAGCAACAATGATTATCGTTAGTTACAACAAAATGCTTACAAATGTAAGTTGTTTTGATAAGAAATTTGTGTTGACAATTCAACACTTCTGATACATGTATGTAAGGAAAACATGATGTAATGCTTGAAAAAAATTAACACAACAAAATTTGTGTAAGTGATTGAACAGAAATTTGACAGATAATCAGATTGAGATTGTAATATAAAAAACACTGTATGTTACGCTGTAGGCACTTTTGTTTCCTGTGAATTACCCCCTCCCCCTTTTAAAAAAATACTCTTCGGATGCAAATGACAAGGTAAATTTAACATGTTCAAACTCATTTTTGACTTTATGATTAATCATTTATCGTATCCCGTCCAGAATAATCATTTGATATTTTCAAACAATTCACGAAAGCCTAAAAAAGAAATATGCTACAGAATCTTGAAAAGGGGGTTAACATAGCCTGAAGAATTAAGCCCTTCAAAAGAAGTTTATATTGTTAACATATAACAGTGTAACAAATTATAATAATTTTTTAAACAAATTATACCATGCTTGATCGTCTCTGTCCCCTCCCCTTTTCATAAATTTGCACTTGTCTCCTAAAAAATTACAGAAATTCGAAAATGCCAGTTTGAAATATACTATTTTGACCGAAATCTTACCTTAATTATTGAGATCAATAATAGATCGATATTTGAATCTCTAAATCCATTTGATTTACAACGGGTTAGCTATCGACAACCGCTGCTACGAGCCTTTCAAGGTGTATGAAATATGAGCTACACGATGCAAGTGTGTCTGCAAGTTTTTCATTAAGTGTAGTGAGATCATACTAATAATCAAAAATATTAATTGATAAATAATTAAAAACATACGGTTTAAGACTTACCATATTGCAGCTAGATGTAATTGTGTGTACTGTCTACTCGAAAGAATTATGAAGAATAACACTGCGTAATCTGATTAAAGGGTGAGTGACAGATTCTCAGTAGGTAATACATGTACATGTCTGGGAGATGAGTGGAATTAGGGGGAGTCATTTGGGAAAGAAACTACGCAGAACTGATTTAGTCTTTTTATAGATTCTAATATTAAATATTTATTAGATCATTGAATATTTTTTTCGGTCGTCACATTTTACTGGCAGTGCCCTGCAATAGAGATATTAAATTCTATTGTTTTATGATGCTCTCATTTACTAACGTAGAAGATAATTAGATAAGATTTATCAAGGATAGCTGAATGTGAATAGAGAAAATTAATGTGAGGTATACACCAAAGAGAATTTTAAGTTTTCTTCGTCACCTACTTACTTACTTATTCTCTTCATCCCCAGTGGGACATAAGGCCACAAATTGTTTCGTCACAAGGACTGGTTTTGTTCGACTACAAGGTGCCGAGAAGAGCTCATTTAATTAAACTTTTAATCAAGTTGAAATTTTGTAAATTTAGACTTCACTAACAATATTGTCAATAATACATTTAGACTAAGGTCAAAGGATTAGTATTTGTGGCAAATATTGGACAACAATAATATGCAAAAGATCTTTTACGTGTGGCTTCTTCAAAGTGAAAATGAACATTTCTTTGCAAGGCTTTCGGGAATTTTTTCGTATGTCAAAGATTTTTCAATCGCTCCGGAAGTTACCGTCGAAATATAAGAAACTCAACCGACGGTCATTCGGTGGCTTTAGATACCCTATGATTGTTCCAATATTTTAACGATCAAATCCAAATTTTATAATTTCATTTGTGGTTTGTCCATTGCGTGTCAGTTTCGGGACAGTATGACGCAGGAATTAAGGGTATATAACAAATTGTTTTGGTATGAATGCTTATAACATCCCAAAATTAAGAATAGACGGAAACAAACTAAATCAACTTAAAATTTTCTATTAAAAATTGTTATTCATGTTACAAATAATCTCTGACACAAAAAAAAACATACCACCAAAAAACAAAACAAAAAATAATAGGTATATATATATATCAGCTCTTATAACAGTAAAATTTGTGATTATGTCAGGACGAGAACACATTAGAAGCAATAGTTAGGTCCTGTCATAGAGGCTTGCCATTATTAAGGTCGGTGAATTTGGACTGCTACTGTATAATGAGATTACTAGTATATTGGAGAGGGACATGCCTTGAAACATGTCAATATCAAACCCTTCAAAGACCAAGCTTCCTCAACGTGCAGAGAGCGTGGCAATTACTTTACACGAGGCATATGCTTTAATCCTCACATTCTGAACGTTTCTACATTCGGCACTATAACCGGACTCCGCACTTTGGCAAGAGTTAAACTGCCGGTCGGAAAAGACTAAGAGTGCCTATATGTCTATTTTCCAGTTACCCGTGAGGTGATTGACCTTGTCATTGTGTAAGGGACAAATTCGTAACTATTTATAAAATATACCAACTTGAATCTATATTCATGCGTGATACATGTCAAGGAAAGTACAACAAATCAAAACTACTGCGTAAAAAAATACTTTCAAACATGACAAACTATCAAGTACATGTAGTTCAAGACTCAAAGTAAGGATGGAATACAACGGAGTTTAATTTTGTTATGATAATATACTTGCTAGAATATCCATCATGTTGAATGTGGGCAATATATGAATACATTCTTGATAGATTCAAATATTAAATTGTTGTACTCCAGACTCGCGTTTCATTGACAAAAGACTCATTGGTGACTTTCGAATAAAGGCCCAATGAATACCATTTTGAGGACCCAAAGAACTCAATGATCCTTATAATATTTAATATGAGCTTCATCTTTGTTACTATTAATCAAACAAAATGATTACGATGGCTTAAATAAGAAAGAAAAAAGGTAAAGTGTAAGCAGCTGTCTTATATCTTTGAACCATAATATATCGGACCAGGATAAACATGTTCGGTATAGTAATTAAGATCCACCTTCGTTTACTCTCCAGTTCCTCAACAATATAAGACCAGCACTTGTGGTGGTTATTACCTTAAATGACCATTTTTTTATACCCATTTTTTGCGGTGTGTGTTTTTGTTTGTATAATCAGGAAAGAGAAACTTCAAAAGGGGACTTGGTTAGCAAATTAAGGTATATTTCTTTTTTTGTTGCTATTTTCTTTAAACTGTTATACAGGGAAACAGTAACCAAAAGAATCTACGGAGTGATTATTTGTACGGCTAGCCAGGCGAATAGTGCTAGAGCTTGGCACTTCACCATGCGTGTGTGTAATATCAAGGATTTGTATAGATAGACTAACTATACAAATCCTTGGTAATATTATCTTCCGCGGCACCAGGGGACCGACTGTTGGATCCAATTACTGATGTAGGAATTATGGATGAAAACAACGGTACCAATGTTAGTGATAATTTTCCAGTCTATAGAACTTGACACGCGAATTCGGTAGTATGAAATCAAAGAATTATCTGACTTTATACAGGGAATGTTAACGAACAATATATTGAAAGCGCAAGAAAAAAAGGAATAAAAGGTTTACTAGGGGAGAACTCAAGTAACTTAAAATTCATCTCTATATTGCTGAATAAATGGTGGACAAGATATTTTCTATTTAACTTATTTTTTGTCAAACTTGGCTTTGGCTAAGAAAAGTGGTCACAGTACAATTCCTTGGTGAAAATGCTACAGATAATATTTCCTTTGTTGACTCTGTAGGGATTTTGGATGGGGAGATAAAGTCTGAAAAAGGATGGAAAATGTTGAAATTGTGAAAGAAACGAAAATTTAAAAAAAAAGAGGATTTTGGTAACCCCTTTCAACAGTTCATTAGTGAAAAAAATGAAAATGACTCATTAAGGTTTATGTTGTGGCTAAGTTTTCTACCCCCTCAACTCTCCGTATAACTCCTATGGAATTGAAATTGTGATCCGTTTTGAGTCCAAAGTCGTTTTAAAACTATTACATTTTCATCTGATTTCACACATTTTTATCTGAATATAGACTTGTAAAAAACAAAATACAAAAACAAAAACTATAGTTTTTTAGAACAATTTTGAATCATTTGGGGTGAATTGGTATACAATCTTTTATCTTACATCGCTGATTTTTTTTTTTTTTTATTAACCGTGTATCGCCAGAAACAAGACAACACACAAAGTAATGTGCATAAAAAAAAAAACAATACGAGGTAATTGGTCATAAACCATTTCATAAAAATTATAATTGTTATATTTAAAAACATTAAAATGATTTTTCATTTTTCATCATATTTTAACTCAAACAAAATTTGTGATGTTTGTTTTTCAAAGATATCTACACATCATACCAGAAACCCAATTTACTTTTGTAGCACTGTAAACGAAACTATGAATCCGTCTTTCCCCTTTCTTCAAGTGTATATCGAGCTTGAGCATGTGTCTTAAAAAAGTACGCGTTCACGTCAACCTCATTATGATCTACATCATATTGTTTAATAGCCTTATTTGTCGTAAATAAATAAAGGTGTTTATATTAACTATAAAAAGTCCACATAAATCTCCACTAGTTTTGCCATGTTCCTGCTGCGTATAGGAGTGTTATCATAAGTGTTGTTTTATCGCATGTTTTGAAAATTAGGCCGGCTGGTGTTGAAGTACATATATATATATAAATGCCAATATTTTCTATAATGGTTTGTAATTTCACTCATGGGAGTGGTATTGTGTGATCGATGGAATACAGTTTTTAGTCATTTATATTTTTGTTTGTATTGTTAGTTCCTTTGATAATTTATTTGATCTTTCTCTGAGAGCAATGTGCGTTTAGTTCCTCTCTGCACCTTTGACACAATATTATTAGTAACATAGTGTTTTGGTGACCTCGAACCCAATATAGAATTTACTTACCCCGTATATATCATAATTTAGGTCACTAGCACACTATGTAACGAATTTATCTCACCGACTATCTTTATTTGTTGAATTTAGACTGGAGTTGTCTCATTTGCTATCATAACATCTTCTTATTTCTATATTGAAGTGTTCAAGTGTTCAATTTAAAGAAACTTTTTCAATTGGTCTGTACTAAAAAATAATCCAAACAATAACTATTTAATATCAATAACCTTGATATAACAATATCTAACAGAACTTTTAATACTTTTAGATAAACAAACAGTGCCAAAGTCACAAATCCACTACTAACCGTGTATTAAGCCCCGCCTCCATACTAACCTAATATTGAATATACACGGTCTTCACGTGGACGCCTTTAACCAATCATATTACTAGAAATGTATAGGAGGTAAGATAAACTAAATGATTGAAGCAACTTCTATTGACATGATGATTGTTTATTTGAAACGTACTGAATATATTGAGTTGGTTAAGAAAGGAACTGGGATCACAAACAAAAATCAGAAAACGTTTAAAATTTATAGTATAAGAAATAACTTCTAGCGGTTTGATGATTGATTATGTGTTATAAAGGATAACATTTTATTTCTAAGCTATTTTTGATTTCATTGTTTAGACGTTTCGTATAAAATAAATTTAAACTTGTGTTGTTTCCTGTTTAGACGTTTCTATACTATAAATTTTAAAGTTATGTTGTTTTTGATTATGTTTGTAATTTGATGGTTACATTTCGGTGTGAGTTGTGTTTGGTATACATTTTTTTCCCAATTGTGGATGATATCTGCATGTCAAGATGTTTTGTTTTGACGTATGCAGCGCAAGAAGTAAGCCAAAGTAAGTTTGTCTGAGATTTCGATGATAACGTGATATGTTATGAGTAGGATGTCTTGATATAGATTAAATATTTAAGAAATGTCAAAAGATGAAGTGTGAGTTGAATGACAAAATTTCATATAAATACATTAATATACAATTAGGAATATATATTAATATAAATAGTACCACATTCACGTTTTATTGTAGAGCACGTTTTAACTAATGTCCGTTACACAAATGTCTGCGTTTAAAGGAAGCTTTGCAGACACAACGTACGATTGAGCCATTGTTATGTTGATATAAATAGTTCTCTAATTTTTCGTCAATTTATCCCTTACTGCACCAATTGTATAAAAATATAATCAACGTGTGGTTCGTTTGATCTCATTTATTCATTGGTTAAATCCGATTATGACGTCGAATTTTCTTGTTTTCCTCTCAATTTCCTATTGTGACGACATGAAAAAAGGCGAACATGCCTCATGACGTCACATAGAAAGAACACATCTTTTTGCAAAGAAGGAATAAGTTTGCCTGCGTATTGTTTGAAAATCAGTAGAGAAACAGATTCCACCACCAAATCTCGTGTAATACGATATTTATTCACTCACGATAGTTAAATTTTAAATATATTTGAAACGCTCGGCGAAATTTAACTGTCTCGATGCAGTAGAAGAATCTATATATAACACTCCGGTTTTTAACAAAACAGTCTGTTACACATGCTGCACATGTATTTCGAGCAACTCTGTAATGTGTTCCTCTTTTACAACGGCATTTAAGTAAATCTCAGTCGAAGTTAAAGCAAAACAAATAATAGATAAAGGCAATAGTAGAATACCGCTGTTCGGAAGTCATAAAAAACAATGAAACAACAGAAAAACTGAAGTGAACAAAAACAAACGACAATGCAACACTCACAGAAACGAACTACATGTATAAGATAACAACTTTTCCTGACTTGGTACAGGACATTTTAAGAAAAATGGCGGGTTGAATCTGGTTTTGTTGCTAGCCAAAACAAGATGTGCAATAAAGAATCAATTTGAGTGATATTAAAAAAAGGAAACGAACAAAGTTTCCTGTGTCAGATATTTCATTGTAAGTCAATTGATTCTTTCGTTGAAGGTATACACATTGTCTCCAAATGATCATTTTAGACATAATTGATAGACCTAGCAGGTAAACTCCTGTTTGTGTTTAACATGTGGTCAAACATTGGTTATCGTATTTAATGTATTTGACTGTCATTTCATCTATGTAGTTTTCGTTTTTTGTATGCAATTTTATTAATTGTTTATTGGCATTTCTTGTGCCGTTTTCTTTTAATTTGTTAATAATATAGTCCGTCGTTCAAAAAAATTACGTTTACCTTTGACATTATGGTCGCTTTCATTATGAATTACTTTTATGTTGTCTTCATCTACTCTGTGCATAGAAGTTTCATGTTCATCGTGTCGCACCTAGTACGTATCCGTAAAGTTTTCTTAAGTTATGTTTTTGGTTTGATTTAGTTTGTAATTTGATAGTTCCGTGTTGGTGAAAGTTATGTACTGTGTTCTATTCTAATATAAGTTTTTTTTTCCTATATATAAAGCTATAGCCTTAAGCCAAGGTAGACGTGTGAAAGACGAACGCAAACTGTGTGTTGAAAGAAAGATAGAAAAATGTCGGTAAAATTAGAAAACTGAATTACATACTATGCAAATTTCATAGTATTTTGTGTCTGCAATACCCTGTCACATAAGTACTATCATATATTTTTACGAAATACTATATGAAAAATAAAATGCCAACGCAGGTAATGTGCTAATGATAGTTTGATGCTCTGGGATATCCAAGATATGGTTCAAAGTAAGTTAAATGTCATGTTAATAAATTAACACCTAGAAGAAAAGGAAGAGTATATAAGGTTGCCAATACTATTTTCAACATTTAAAGACAGAATGAACAAGACTGAAGTCACCCTAGACAGAAAGGTAATTTCCTTTGATAAAATAATAATACTATTTTACCATTATTTAGTTTCATTCACTTTGGTTAGACGTTACGCGCAATGTTCGTATATGTAAGCGTAACACAACGTCGCGAATATTTCGTAACGTTCAAACCAAAACTTCGACTGAAACGTTGTTTTTAAGCCAGTGCGACATTCTTGTAAGACTCCGCAAAATCGACGGTGCTTTTTAAATACTTATTGAAAATTGATGTATTTTAGGTCTTTGAAAAATTAAGAAAAATAACATTTTAAAAAATCATAAAATTCTACCATTATAAGAGCTCTGTTAAGCGAACAATTGACGTAAATTTGAGTTGAGTTCGTTTTTACGTCAAAAAATGGCGGTGCGACAACCTTGTGAGCCTTTGAAAAATCGCTCATAAACTACCATATATCATTTTTCAGGATATTTGTCTTTAAATTTATAAAATTAAGCAAATTAACATTGATGTAGTAAATACAAATACTAAACTTTTTCATTTTAGATAAATGTTTTTTGATTCTCAAATCTGGAATCCCAATTTTTTTTCCCGTGGGACAGATTTGCCCTTATATTATGGAACACTTCTTTTTTCTATGACGTCATCATAACGTCATAAAAAATGCACAAAAGACTGAAGGAATCTTTCTGTTAAATAGTGGAAAAAACCTTTTTTCAAAATAATAAATAGTTTAGACGAAAATCATAGTTTAGTGGTTACAATAAATGAAATATGTTACGCGGGACAGCCTAAAAATAGCCTATTTTTAAAAATGAAGCTTGTCGCATGAAGCATAAAACATAGTTTCAACAATTATTATTTTCGTTTTTATTTAAAAAAACATAATTTTTTAACATACGTACAATAGCTATGAATATGATATCACAAAATTATATATTTCGGACTTGCATCTTGCCAACTACACCGATTTTCCAATGAGGTACGAACATCGCGCGTAACGTCTGAACAATTATCAAAAATATTTTCATTATTATTATGAATGCACTTTTTAAAACTGTGCATAAAAAATGTTGATGACATATCTTGTTTCTTTATATATTAGTTATGTAAACTCAAATTAGTAAGTCTCTTTCTTGTTCGTGCTTTTATTATTCAATATCATATGAATACTAGAAGTTTTACCAATGAAAAAAAACCAAGGTTAAATCATAACGATTAAATTTATCTTACTATTTTATGGTAATTCATGATTTCCATGACTTGATATTTCAGCTCGAGTTTGAAGATGGTTTGTTGGGTGTTTTCCTATTTCTTTCATTCTTGGTGTCGGAATCAGGAAATATATGTCTGCTGTACACTGTCTGTAAAAAGAATCTGAACAGTACTACAGGTTCGTTAAATAATATTATAAATATAATTTTGTGTACTATAAAAAACAATATAATGATTTCGTTATAAATTACGTTGTGTGATATGTATGTAAAAAGTCATGATTTGAATAAGAAAATTAAGTAAATATTCAAGTGATCAAGCAGGATAAAAACACTATGGCTAACTGATAAAAGAAAACAACAACAAATGATAACCATATGGATAACGTTTGAACAAAATGACACTATTAAAAGAGGGACGAAAGATACCAAAGGGACAGTCAAACTCATAAATCTAATACAAACTGAAAACACCATGGCTAAAAATGAAAAAGACAAACAGACAAACAATAGTACACATGACACAACATACAAAACTAAAGAATAAACAACACGAACCCCACCAAAAACTAGGTGTGATCTTAGGTGCTGCGAAAGGGTAAGCAGATCTTGCTCCACATGTTGCACCCGTCGTGTTGCTTATGTCATAACAAATCCGGTAAATATTCTAATTCGGTCGGTCACATTCATCAAAGGGAAGGGATTGTAGTTACGACGTAAGGAACATATCCGATATCATTTGTGAAACGGTTATTCCATAACGGTCAACCAACTCGTCATGGCGTCCGTAAAATTTACGAAGGGATGATTTCAACTTCACCATTTGGAACTCTTGGTTTAATAGCTACATGCACAAAAAGATATGCAGGGGGCATAGGTGCTCCGGCAAGACAAACAATTCCTGTTTTTTTTCAGGATAAAAATATGAAAACAATTGACAAATCATTTGTTTTCTTCTCGAAAACAGACTTATCTTTCGTGTACTACTGAAATGGTTTCTATTACATAAATGAAAAAACCCACATAAATTGAAATAAACACTTGAATACTTATAAAACATTTCAGATTTCCAGATAAGTCATCAGTGTTCTTATAGGAAATAGTTTTGACAATGATTATGTTTTATGTTTTTAGGAAATTGGTTGAAAGCGTTGACTGTTTGTAATAATTTCACTGGACTCTTTTTGGTTCTGCCACCCTGTATTACTATGCTACACAAAACTTGGCTGGAATATAAAGTACTGTGTCAATTCCAAGGTTTTTTAGGAAATGTATTCCTTACAACGACATCACTTCTACTGTTGTGCAACTCTATAGAACGGTAAGAAAATACTTAACATGTATATATAATTAACCTCAAATTCAGGCCAATAATGTTTGATCTCCGAATTTGCATTATCAGTATATAGACATATTTTCGTTAGTAGGGGCAAACAAAGGAAACTTACATTCGATTTCTTGATAAAAATTTCATAAGAAAATAACATACTTTAGATTGTCTATTTATTTGTTAAATACGCTTTCCGTTATTGTGATTACAACTGAGACCACTCTCTACCAGAGATCAAATGATGTACAAGTTAATAACGTCACGTATGGATGAGCAAAATACCGCATAGTTAACTGTAAATAACCTTTCGACTTGATTTAAAATGTACGTTTCCTAACATATTACATGCTTTGTTTATAGATATATTCCCACTTAAATAAAAATTCAAAAAACGGGATTTAATAGTATTTACAAAGATGCAAATTTTCTGATAATTGAATTGGCGTAAATATTATTGCATAACTTTGTCATATCTTATATAATGTTTTGTACTAATTTTTCGCTATTATTTTTTGGAACTCATACTAATAAGATACTAGCTTTTTAAAAATGTCTTTGCAATCATTTAAAGTGCATTTGAGTTTGAAAATGTACTTCTTTCGTTTACAATATTAAATGGTGATTTGTTTTGTAGATATGCTGCTGTGGCTAGATGTCGCTACGATCGTCTTAAATCAGTTTTTGGCCGACTGTTAATTGGAATGTTTTTATTGTCAGGTAATTCGCATTTTTTTATTCTCAATAAAATTTTAATGTTAACATACAACTATGGTCAATTTAACACTTCTAACAAGAACACGTGTTTAGTATAACATGATAACGCTGGAAGAACATGCAGCGGTCTCTAAATCTTATGTCAGATTTCAAAAGATTTTTTTTTCAACTGCGTGGGTGGGACGTAGCTGGCTAATAGCTAGCAAACACCAGGAAGCAAACATATACAGTCAAATGTTAGGTCTTGTTTAAATGTCAATTTTATTGTAGTAATCGACCATTTGAGGATTCTAACAAACAAATGTGACACCTCAGACATGGCAATCGTAGAATTGACGGTAAATGATAGCAAACAAAAAAGTACATAAAGATTACATAACAGGTAGTCATTGATTTATATTTAGCGAATCGTGCGAAAAAGAGTTTATCATACATGAGTTAATCTTCTAACTTGTTTTTTTTTTTATAGGAGCTGTGCTAAGTGTTTTGTTCATAAAGAGAGATCCCATCTACTTTGCACCCGGATTGTTCAGTTGCGACATTATCAAAGATGAAATGTCATTTGTAATTGGAATACTGACTACAGTTGGTCCGTGCTTTTGCTGTATTCTGCTGTCAATTTTTGCTGTATGGAAAGTTTACATTCACCATAGAATCGAACCCATAAATATGCACCGACCCACAACTACAGAAAATATGTTTGGCGTGAGGTCATCAAATAATGTGCATCAACCTTGCAGGTTTTCAGTTAATCACTTGTCTGAAATGACAGCTTTGGGAAACTTAAGAAGATCAACGAAGGCATTATCTATCCTTCAGGTAATTTTAGCGACGTTGATCGTAACATCATTTATGCTGAAAAATATTTCCCGCTCAACGAATGCAGGAGAAGATGAATTCCTGCGAATTAGTTTATTTCTAACGGGCGTTGCAAGCTTACTACAGCCAAGCATTTTGTTATTGATGAGTAAACCAATGCGAAGACAAGTGTTGGAGCTCTTGTTTCGTCAACATAGAATCGCAGTAGCTTCCAGGGAATCATTCCGAATAATACAGCCTACCATACAACCTAGGGATGAGCCGATATCATCAGTTCAAATACCAAATTTCCTGATACAAGAACAAGAAATGAATATCCACGTTCATGTAGTTCCAAATGATAATGTTATTGATTCCAAAAGAGAGTCTATCGTGTCTTCCTTCTCGTGTGAAATCCAAATGGAAACGGCAACACCTCGAAAAGATCTTAATCAATTTGCACTAAGAAGAAATGTCGAAAATGGGATATCAGTAAGAAGTTCCATTACAAGCAGTTCGGAATCTGTTTTTGTGCGTATTGGATCTGGATGGCCTGCTTCATCCCCAAGTATTGTCCTGTCTGACAATAGGTCAATGATAAAAAGCCGAATTTCTCTTGGGTCGGTCACAATTGGAAGCACATCGCGATATGGGTCAACAGATTCTGCAGACAGCTTTTGTGTAAGACGTCAAACATTGCCGCCTTTAAGCTACAACTTGTCATTGGTTCATAAAATATTACCACAGGCTTGGGTATCAGAACAATGTAACAAAAACAGTCCATTAAAAAGAAGACACACTTTACATAGCAGATCAACACGTTTAGGCGAAAATTCTCAATCATTGCTTACACCGATTGAAGATGCTGGTTCGTTAGAATGTTCACCAAGAATAAGTACACATTCAAATTCAACTACGAGGCGTCATTCAATTCGAGCAAGCAGGGTGGCATCTTGTCTAGGCAAATTACAGGAATTTGCTTCAAACGACAGTCTCTTTGAAACAGTACAATAATAAAAAAATTGAAACATTATTTTTATTGCATTTTCAAAAGGTATTTTCAATATTGTCAAACAAGATTCATCAATTTTTCCATATCATATGCAAATAATAATTTCAGAAATAAAAATAGAATGATTGAAAATTAGTTTCTTATGTGTTATTTTATGTATTATATTCTAAATTGCTTTCACAAATGATAAACCAGTATCAATAAAAAGGAAATAAGGTTTCGATACTGGCTCTACAGTTCGACTGTGAACAATGTGACGGACATCCGATAATCAGAATTGTCAGGGCTCAAGGAAAATTTTAAACAAGTTGAACGATGTCACTGAAGACGAATAAGAATTAAACTGATATCCATATTTTATTAATATCAGTAGATGTAATTTTGGCTGACTGTATTGTTATGTAATGCAATCAGCCTGATCCTCTGTGAAAGGATGGATGTAACGAAGATGAAAATAATCGTTCATTTCTGGTATACACAACGAGAACATACTCTAATAATTGACCTCGTCATTTTGAGTCAAAACATTTTATGTTATCCATCAAATCAACATCGGATTTAAAAAGTTGAGACGAAAAAAATAACACAAAGGTAGAATGCAAGATTATAACAGGGATAAAACAAGAAAAAAAAAGAAGAAAAACAGTAAAAAACAGTAATAAAAACAAAAAATACACAGAAAAATAAGCAGAAGCAGTCAATAAAGGTTTGTTTATCATCCCGCCGAGGCCATTCTTAGGAATCTTATTCATAAACATAGTAATCCTTTCATAGTCTTTATATATGTTTGGATGTTATTGAACTGTAAATGTTTTAAGTAATATTTTATACAAGTATATGAAATATTTAAATCTTACATACTCTTCTACATACTGTCCCGTAAGAAAACCTTTTTGAGTTTGGATTTGAAAAGTGACTTATCATGAAAATTACTTAGATGAAAAAAAAGTAATCCACATCCAATTTGGATTTTACATAGAGAACATTTAACAAAGAATTCACGTCGAGTATCATTGAAATAAGGCTAGAAGTGCCAACGTGATATAAAGAAAATAAAACCTCTTACAAGACACCAGGCCTATAATTGTGTAATCAGACCGGCGGCTCTTCCACACAAAAACAGAACATTGTGGACTCAAATTCCAGAACATTTCATCAATAATGATTAAAAAAAAAACATAAAGTTTAGATTGTTTAGTAAAAGATTACAGGTGCTAGTTTTTCTTCGTTATAGTAATTTGGTGATAATTAATTCAGCTTTCAACCGGTTTAACTGACAATAACATATCAATTTATTACTTTTAATTAAAACAATCGTGAAAACTGAGAAAGGGTTAATATTTTAAAGGTATTTAAAATGCCAATGTTTTCGTGGGTTTCAGATGATTTACATAAAATGCAAAATAATATTTTTATAAATGAAATGTTATTCAATACAAAATGTAAATAGTATGGAGAGCAACGAATAAGTGTGCACGCCTTATTCATTTTAATATTTGACCTTGGGTTTTTTTTTCAGAATCCTCTGGTTTTATCCATGTATTGTCATTAAAAAGAATTGGCCCACTAACCCCTACTTTTCTTTTTATAATTTTATTACATAAATTTGAAAGAGCCATATTTCAAAATTTAATCAAATTCTTGTTACTTTTTAATACTGTTTGAAACAAAAAAGGTGTCAATGTTAAATATACGAAAAATCTAGAGTGAATAATTCCCCCCCCCCCCCACATGTTTACTTATTTCTTGAAAACGAGCGCACGGACCCTCCATTTTTTCTCCTTTTTTTGTTTCTTTAATTATATACTATCAATTCATAATAGTCTTTTAAAAAGCTTGTTATTTTTAAACAGAGTAGCGAACATCCTTAAATACAATTTATAATTGTAACTCTCAAGAAAATATATATTCAATATCAAATATCAAATAATATCAAATTCTTAGAATAAATATTTCAAAACACATAAGATATGACATAAAACAACTGATTTTAATTTTCTGACTTTGAACATGCCTTATAAAATATCACAATGTTTTGTGGATTAAAGCTTAGATTTTGGGATATAAACTTTTCCTTATTTTACAATATGGAACAGTAGATACGTTTACGTTCAAAACATACACAAAAAACATACAATTAAAACAAACAAGCACTGGAGAAGCATTTTACTCTTCAAACTAATATGCAGTTTTACAAAAAATAAAATGAGACAAGAAACATGTTTTGTCGTATTGAATAATAAGTCCAGTACAAAAGACGAGTTCATTCTTCTCAACCTTTACTCTTAATCTAAACGTACTATCCTTTATATAAATCTTCATCACATAAACGGAAATAAAGTAATAAAGGAAAAAAGAAACTAATGAAAATCCCAATAAAGAGGTGGTCAGATATTCTGTCTCATTCATTTTCCTTTAATTTAGAAAATACAATATTAACCGTCCTACACTTAAGAGCCTTATAAAAAGTACTACAAAATACACCATCTTATCCGTTCAGACCTACGGACTTTAAATAAAACTAGGTAGAATATAGTGCCTAAGTATCTGTTTTCAATTCCTGTTACCCTTGTTATGTAAAACAAAACAGAACAATAACAAATGACTGGTATCTATGATGAGTGTATATACAATCACTGGTGGTGGAGATTTATTTCTCCGAGGGTATAACCAGCCCAGGAGTCAGCACTTTTGTGCTGACATGAATAATCATTGATATGGTTATATTTATAAATAAAGTGTTTACAAAATTTAGAATTTTTGGAATACTAAGTCTTTTCTACCTCAGACATAGATTACCTTAGCTGTATTTGGCAAAATATTTTAAGAACTTTGGTCCTTAATTGTCTTCAACTTCGTACTTTATTTGGTAGTTTTAACGTTTTTTATTCGAGCATCACTGACGAGTCTTTTGTAAACAAAACGCGTGTCTGGTGTATATACAAAATTTATTCCTGGTTTCTATGATGAGTTTATTTGTAAGGAAGTTTAATGGTTCTCCAACTAAAACTATGTTATTTGAAAAGAAAATTATATGTGCGTAAGCGTCTTGATCACATCTCTAAGATCAAACTGTGAAGCTTCAATAGTAAAATAGTTACAATTATCATAATTTGTCAAAACGTTTATCCTGTCCAAAAGTTTTGAACCACGTGAAGGTTTATTGATGTTTACATTGTTAATATCTCCAAAAGTATTTTCAAAATACCGGTTAATGCAATTTGGTATTTAAATTTTAATACAATGAAAATAAGATGTTAAGAGTAGTTCAAAGTTATTTCGAAAGTAAAAACTCTTCAAAGATACCAGGCGTGTAATTTTATACACCAGACGCGGGGTTTGTCTATCAAAACCAGTGCATTGTGGAACCAAATTCCAGAACATTTCGTCAATAACGGCTAAAGAAATATATACAAGAATTTATAAATTGTACGGTAGATTATAAGAAGTGCTAGTTGTTACCCATTATTGTAAATTGGTGATAATTAGTTCTGCTTTTAGCCGGTTTAACTGGGAAAATAAACATGTCCTTTCTTGAAATATACGTTTTTTTAATTAAAAGAATCATGAAAACTGTGAAAGTTAAGGTTTTGATAATATTTAAAATGCCATTTTGTTCGTGGGTTTCAGTTCATTCACTTAAACTTCAAAATCACATTCTCATCAATTAAATGTTATCCAATACAAAAAGTAAAACCAAGCCTAAGGAGAGTGTGCTCGCTGTTTCAATTCAACATTTGACCTTGTTCTTTTTTTTACCTGAGTATCTATATTTCTGTTTCTTCGACAAAACTAACCTTTTCTTGAAACGTTTAAAATTAATATTCATTGTACTCCTAACGACAACATTTACATCAGACTATTTCAATTGAATTTAACTGTGAAACTGTAAAGAGTTAAAATGCTTTAATAAAAACTTCTTGAAGTTTTACAAATCTCAGCATCCAATTCTACAATTATCTGCATACATGTACAGTATAAGCATGAGATACCATTCTATGAAGAAGTTAAACGGATCCAATTTTTCCCTCGTCTGAAATAGTTTTCGTGAATAAGAAGCGTAATAATATCTAATTTTAGACTTCAACTTTTAAATTCTAACATTAGCTACATTTGAGGTTTGGTCGTATCTAGAATAACAATTGTTTTTTAGTATCTTATACTATGATTTTCGAGAACAACTTAGTTTCTATAGCTAACATAACAGTATCGAAATGTAACAATTTTGCGTAAAAGACACGGATTCTTTAGAGACTAATAAATTCGTATTTTGTTTTCCTTATAAAGCGTTATTCTCGTCTTTTAATACATGTGTAGCTTAATATTCAGTAAAATAATAAGATTTACAGAAACTGCGTACGATGTAGGCAAAAAGTGGACTTTGAAATATGAGAAACTAACATATCGGTCAACAGTATTTGTATATCAAAAAACACATTTGAAAATAAACAAAATGTTGACGATTAGTATAATAATTTCTGAATGTCACCACAGGGTGCAACAATTTTTTTCTTATTCAGAATTAAATTTAGTGAACATTCTAGGTAAAATCGATATTCTTACAGGTTGGATATGTTGAAATTACCCCGACACATTTAGCAAATGTTTTTAAAAAGCTACTCTCGTACAAAGTCAAAAAATTTTCGAAGGAATTTAAAAAATAATTAAGCATTAAAATTTCAATAGTATTTTATTGGTTAATTAAAGATTACTATTTAATTTTCGAACATGCGCTCTCAATTAAAATCTATTATACTTATAGAAGGCTACAGTTTAACAGGAAACTGACAAATCGAGTATCATTTTTGTATCCATAAAACTACTGACCGATTTTCCAGTAATCCAGTATTGGATGACATCACTAGACTGCAAATTGAAAAATAATCAAATTGGAAAGATAGGTACAAAATGGAAAAAAAATGTGAAGATAGTTTCAAAAAGAAAAAAGTGTAAAGATACATGTAGTTGCATAAAAAAAGTTTAAAGATAAGTGAAAACTAAAACAAGTGTTAAGATATGTGCAAACCGAAAAAAAAATGTGAAAGATATAGGTGCAAATAGAAAAGTGGAAAAAGAGTTACAAATTTAAAAAGTGTTAATATAAGCGAAATTGTTGAAACAAATAGTATAGAAATGTTCAAATTGTATAGTCTCATGTTTACAAGAACGTTAATGTTTACTTTAAATGGAGTCTGTCTTTAGCAGTTCGGTAGTGAACATTTTGATCATATTGAATAATCGTATAGCTTGTTCTTGTAATTTGTAATTTAACTCCACTTCGTGTTTGACATGAACATCAATTATATGGACATTTTTATGAATTTACTGTTTGCAAAAGTAAAAACTATTCTTATAATAAGGAGTGTCTTATCCAAGGCATAGATAAACTCATCCGTAGTTGGCATAACTTTTTGTAATTTTGGGTAATCACAGCTCCTTAACTTTGTACTTGTTTACATTTCTTTACTTTTGTTTAATCTGATCGTCATTGGGGATTCTGGTTGACGAAACGCACGTATGGTGTATCTAATTGTAAGCCTGATAACTTTGATAACTATAAGCATGTCGAAATGTCCTATTGTAATGTGTATTTTTGTATTTCTCTGTCCTGAATGTTCTTGCATTTATTTGTACTGTAGTCTTGTCATGTAATGTTAAGTGTTATATTTAACATTGGCATAAAAGCGCGAGGTTTGGCTTGCCTCAATATCAGGTTCAACCATCCATTTTTTTTTTATTTAAATGTCACAGACCATGTCAGTAAAATGGAATTTGTTATCTTATAGTTCGTCTCTGTGTGTGTTGCATTGTCGTTTTTGTTATCTGTTGCACTTCAGTGTTTCTGTTGTTTCTTTGTTTTTCTTAAAGTCATCGTGTATACATCAGTTTTGGTTTGTGACCCAGGTTTGTTTTCTCTTAATCGATGTTTAATGTCTTAATTGAAACGTTTTACTGTACGGCCCTAGGAAATTAGATATTATCTTAACGCAATTGCGATGTTCCGCTTCATACTTAAACAATGACCTATTTAGAGCTAAAATTTTAAATGATCCTTCTTGCTATTGTGGGTCCGATATTGAGGATGTCTACCATTACTTTTTCGTTTGCCCAACTTACATACTATGTAGAAAAACCTTATTCCATAACCTTAACTGGCTATCTGAAAACTTTGTCTTCGATACAAAACTATTAATTTGCGGACACTTGGAACTTTCGAACGAATTAAATATTCAAATTTTCAAACATGTTCAAAATTTCATAAAAAGGTCAAACAGATTTTTTATGCCTTGATAGAGCGTTATTATTACTGACACAGGGCGTCATCGTTGTCATCAATTCACAAATCATCGTCACAGAAATATGCGATTTTTCAAACTTTCTTTTTCTCTATTTACTTTCTCTCCTCTTTGTTTACCTATGAAAGCTAGTATTATATTGTATAAACTGTTTGTTTTATATGGTATATGCCAAGGCTCCGTGTTGAAGGCCGTACTTTTACCTATAATGGTTTAATTTTTAAATTGTTATTTGGATGGAGAGTTGTCTCATTGGCACTCACACCACATCTTCCTATATCTATGTCCATTATATTAAACTATTATTGTAACTTTATATTGTATTATGTATTAAAAATTTCAAATAGTTTTCTATAAAAAAATGTATATCTGTATATTTCTTTTTGAACACAACATATTTACATTTTTCGTTTATTAAAACGGTTAAGCAAAGGACACTAATAACTAATAATTTTTTTTGGTCATTTAATTATATCTATTGAGATTCTTATGGCAATGCATTTGAATGGACCGATGTTTCTTTGTTTAAACCTTGATGTTAGATGTTTGTATGTATATTTAAATCAATATATATCACGAACCGGACGACTTTTCAGTTTTTATTGCTTAATCCTTTTTTGAAGATTATGTGTACTTTTCCCGTGTTGTCGATATCTGCGTGGATGTAGGGTCGCCTCTGATTTCAATAGGCATATTCGTTTCGTAATAGTTATTCGACGAGGACGCGATGACAGTAGGCCAGAGGGTGATCTAAAACTGACACACCGAGTCCGAATGATAACTATTTATATCCCAGCTGTTTTAGATTAGACGAAAACCATTTATAATTCATAAAATCTAGTTTATAACGCCACACAACCATTATGATATACTTTATGTATTACTATATGATATGTACCCTTTATGAGCCCCGAACACGATGAGCAGATATCAAATAATGTCAACTCGCCCCACTTTATAAAAAAAAAATTGCCCCACTCTTGTTAACCGACTCCACTTTTGAAAAAATGTAAAAATCAAATTGAACAATCAGTCTGACAACTCACGTATTAACGAAAAGGGTTTAAACCCCACTGAATAAAGGTCTGCCAACTCGCCCCACTTATTAAAATATCTTGCTTCCTTTAAGTATGTTAAATTACTGATAGTTTTTATCCAGTCGTCCTGGTGTAGTGGTATGTGTCATGGCTTGATATGCTAAAGGTCTTGAGCTCAAATCCCATGATATACACTGGATTTTTTCTACGTGAATTTTAATAGATAGTCTTTTCCGTATAATTAATTATAAGTTTTATAGTGGATTGGCATTCCCGACAAAATGTTACAGAACAAAGGAAAGCATGCATATCAAAGAAACTCAAACTGGTGTGATCTGGTAGGGGGGATCCGGCTCAGATCATCCCTGTTTGAACAAAAGAACTGAGATGTATTTTTAGAACGTTTTCGCTAGAGATATATAGTTTGCCTGTCCTTATTCAAATTTTTCAATATAATTGATTATTTTATGAAAAATGTTTTTATTTGGATAATGGTTGTTTTAAAACACGAAAACAACACGTTAAAATTTCAGGCGTTCGAATTTCTTTTCTCGATGTACCTTCATCAAATCTTTCTAAATGTGTTTGCTACTCTAGGAAATTCGGTGCTGATGGCGGATCACTGAAATTTTTATTTTTTTTAACTTCTTGTTTAAACTCGAATTGAGTCAGATATTACTTTTACTTTAATATCTTTATGATGTAGTTAATTATGTGGGTTTTTTTTGTGTAAATCAAACATCTTTATTTGTCCATACTTATTGTAAATTTGTAATTTTTATATCGATTCCTTACGAAGCATTGTGAAAGGTCATTCTCAGACCCAGCTGTGGGATATAAATCAAAATTATCAAAGTTTGGAAAACTATTAACAAGTAATAAACCAAAGCGCGACCTTAAAGATTTCAATAAGTAATCTGTTATCACCTCCATGTGTATTATCAAAGGTTAAGCACATTTTTTTTTCATACAAAATATAATTCATTATTGTTATATGATTATTTTTATTATTAAACCACACGTGTATGTCAAAATTTCATTCAATTTCAATTTTTGAAGCAAGGAAGCTTAACTTATTAGGCAAAGGACAATAAAATGATGTTTTGAAAACTCAATTTGAAAATTTGTAATCACTTCCTCTTTAATCAGATTGTGCACCATGTAACTCAAAATAATGACGCATAAAAGAAGTAACGGAAATTACAAATAAAAAACAAATCGAAAATATGATGAACTAAAATAATAAATCAACACTTGTGAAAAGTAAGTAATTATTTTCTAACCTAATCAAAGAAAAGCAGACAAACACAGGATGACGTTGATATATGAAACTAGAGGCAGGCCATTCTCTTTTGGAAAGGTTAAATTGCACATAAACACATTTTAACGTGTATTACTAAAAGTTCGAAGCACACCTTACTCTATAAAAAGGTAAGAAAATAAAGATGGCGTAAGTGGATGACACTGCCATTCACACAATACCATTTTGAAAAGGTTAAACTAACATGTCAATGAGTTGTTTTTGTTGTCTTGAATTGGATCCATACCACAGTTTTTGGACTTATAATTCACGAGGTTGTAATCAGTTCAGTATCAAGTGCATCGGTACTGGTATGATTCACATCATACCTTATACCAATTTTCCCTTTATAAATTTAGAATGTATTATAAAAAAAAACACCCCATGCAAAGTTGGTCTCTTAAGGATTTTGGTAATTTTTTAAGGCCTATTTAGAGCTCCTACATACCAGGTGTTTTCCATTCGTTCAATGTGTTTGAGCTTTTAATTTTGCAGTTTGATAACAAACTTTCCGTTTTTTGAATTTTCCTTGAAGCTCTGTAGTTTTGTTATTTAACTCTTTAAGTACTCATACATAAATTTATTGTTTACAAATTTTTGAATTTATTGAAATACTAAGGCTTTTCTACCTCAGGCATAGATTACCTTAGCCTTATTTGGCAACACTTTTAAGAATTTTGGTTCTCAATGCTCTTCAACTTCGTACTTTATTTGGCCTTTTAACCTTTTTGAATTCAAGCGTCACTGATTAGTCTTTTGTAGACGAAACGCGTCTGGCGTATAAACTAAATTTAGTCCTGGTATCTATGATGAGTTTATATACATACTTTCTAATTTAGCTTTTTGGATGTTTTAAAAATAAAGTTCATCAGAGATATATTTCACCTAATATCCGTTCATACAATACGTGAGAGACAGCGTGATTTTACTTATCTGCTCACCAAATTACATTAATTGTTACATTTGTGTGCTATTTTGTTAAAGTTTGGATTAGCTGAGTAACTTATTTATGTAAGTCTAAATTTTGGATATTTTTCAAAACAACAAATTGACCAGACACAAGATTTACAACATAGTAATGTCTTCTCAACTACCATCAGACATATGCAAATGTATTAATAATCTCATCAAATATATTATACTAACAAATGATTTAAGCATCAAGACATAAAAAGAAAGGAAAACGTGTGGTAAGGAATCAATTGATTTAAATCGAGTGCATGTGTTTGGCAATACAATTAAAACAAACACAGTTAGAATGTCATTACCAAATAATTCCGCATGAGAAGTCGGGTTTCAACTGGACCCCAAATGATTAACTTTTGTATTGTTTATGACATGAATTATCATTGATATTGATATATTTATAAATTAACTGTTTGCAAAATTTTTATTTTTTTGAAATACTAAGGCTTTTCTACCTCATGCATAGATTATCTTAGCTGTATTTTGCAACACTTTTAGCAATTTTGGATCTCAATGCTCTTCAACTTCGTACTTTATTTGGCTTATTTTTTTGGATTCAAGTGCACTGATGAGTCTTTTGTAGACGAAACGCACGTCTGGCGTATATATACAATGTAGTCCTGGTATCTATGATGAGTTTATCTATTTTTCTTTAATTTAGAAAATTAAATATATTTAAAACTAAACCCTCTTACATTTAAGATTCCATACAGAAACGTCATCAAAATAACCACAGGAACAAAGGTTCAGAAGAAATATAATGTCTGGTATTCGATTTTGATATCTGTTATCCTTTTTATGGAAAACAAAAGAACAAGAATAAATAAAATAATCTCAGGAATTTGAAAAGTTGATCAGCTAAAACTGTGTTCTATTAAAAAAAAATCTTTGTGTAAGTTTTATAAAAGTATCCACTCTAAGTCCAATGTATGAAATTATAATGAATAACATTATCACAATTCTCATGATTTGTTAACACTTTTGACTTGTCCAAAATATTAGAGCCACATGAAAGATTGTTGATATTTTAAAAGTTGTTAATATCATGTTGTGTATTATCAAAAAGCTGACTAACACAATTTGGTATTTAGAATATTATTGTATAAAATAAAATGTGATATGATGACTAATAATACAGCTATTCATCCGAGATCAACTGATGTAGGTGTAGCGCGAGCATGGCAGTCCTACATATGTATATACATATAAGTGAAAAATCATTAATATCTATGCACACGCATGTGGAAGAATATCTCAAGAACGTTTTCAATCTCAAAGAACGATAACTCTGCATGGATGATTAAAAACTTTTTGCGAATGCCTACTCAAATCCTTTCTATTAGAAAAATCGAATTATTACAGAAGACGTGTCCATCAATTCACTTGAACTGCACTATTATTCATATAGTAGAATAGAATGATATACATGTAAATTATATGTACATGTAACTGTAATATACAAATATTAATATAATATATAACAATAAACTAAAGTATACTTATTTGAATCACTACAATATAATAGTCATTACGATGAGGATGAATTCCCGGTTACTTATTTATCATCCGCGCACAAACTTGTCCCAGAAAAAATGTATATCTATGTCCGAACAAAAACGTACGGTGAAAGACAATTTAATCGTGCTGCCGCTACCCTATGGAACAATCTACCTGTACAAATTCGTCACTCTAAATCTGTTCAGTGTTTTAAAAAACAATTGAAGACATATTTTTACAGACTTGCGTATAATAAGCTGTTATCTTAATTAGGTCTTTCCACCTTTCCGTGGAAAGACCTATTGAATTTGTTCTGATTATTAGGTCTTTCCACTTTTCCGTGGAAAGACCTATTGGTTTTCTTCTGATTATTAGGTCTTTCCACTTTTCCGTGGAAAGACCTATTGAATTTGTTCTGATTATTATTTATTTTTTTTCCGCCTAATTTTTTTTTACTTGCGTAGTATTGATGTTTCAAAAGATGTCGCTTAGATATTTGGAATATGATATCGTATAGTTTATACGCATTAAAAATTTACAACGACATAACAAAAAACTTTACGTTGTAAGAGTTATCTCCCCAAACACTGTTTTTCTTGTGGCCACTACTCCTTCGTAACTTTAAAGGATTACGACAAATTTATTTTACCAAATTGCTCGTTACGTCTTAAAGATTAGGGAATTCATTTTGGACCGAAGCTTTACGGAGACTCCATATGAGAGTTATTCCCCCTTGATTCAAGTGATATGCATTTCTAACTAGTAAACCATAAGTGATAGAGACCTAGGGTCCTCAGATTTGAGGTCCTTGGTCCAAAAAAATGAAAATGAGGTCAAGGTCAAAGGTCAAGGTCATATTCTAAATTTTGATTGTGGCTTATTTTCACTTATTTTCAAATACGTTATGACATATAGACAAATAATTTTTCATAAATTGTTAGTTGCGACATGTCCTTACTTGTATATTCTGGTTGAAAGGGTGCGCAGACAATAAATGGGAATTTTTGCCCATCTTACATTTAGAATAACGCGTCAAGTGATATTACTCATTAACCAAAAATATTAAAGACTTAGGGTCTTTTGATTTAAGGTCCTTGGTTTGTGACCTTAAAATTGAGGTCAAGGTATATAAGGATATAATTTCTTAAAGCTATATATTAAACATTAACAAATTATTTTTTTTGCAATAATTGGTTTTCAAATGTTTTGATTGTTTATAAACAAAAGTTGTTACGTAGTTATTTATTTTTAACTGTATTTTAATTATAAGTCTAAAACGATGCTCAACAAATTTAAAGTGTTATTTACTGTTTACGAATAGAAAGTCAACAAAAGCTGTTGTCTTCTTCAGTGCTAACCATATATCTACCTAGTAGTTCTGTCTGTTTATCGTTAGGTCCGAGGTTAGTGTTCCTGGTATGCTGTCTAAGCAGATAGAAGAGTCAAATGTGAAACTAAAATTGAGAATGGAAATGGGGAATGTGTCAAAGAGACAACAACCCGAATATAGAGCAGACAATAGCAGCTGTTTATACTTTTTCCACGAAAAAGGGAGGATACAAAATTAAGAACATCTAATTGCAATGCGCTGTAACATCATATTTTTTAATTTTCAAATCTATTTCATCAACGTAAATCTATTTTTTATAAGACTTGTGTCATGGCCAATAAGTGTATGGAATTTGAATATATAAAGAACATTTCATACATAAATTTAATTCTATGAAAATTAGGTCTTTCCAACGGTAAGATTATGTAGTCCTCTGTCATACGCGTAGTTGTTTCACACAAGGTCATAGGTTAAAGGACGTTCTAGATTTTGACCTTTGCTTTAAATTCATATTAATACATCCTAAAGCCATAGGAACTAACATTTTAAACTGATTTTTCATATTTCAATATCAAAATAGAACTTTACTAGTGGAAAGACCTTCAATTGTTCTCTGATTATTAGGTCTTTCAACCTTTCAGTTGAAAGACCTATAGGGTTTGTTCTGATTATTATTTTTTCTTTTCTTCCGCCAACTTTTTTTTCCTTCGCTGTTTTTTTGTTTCACAAGATGTCGCTTAGATATTTGGTATATGATATCGAACAGTTAATGCGCTTCTGAAACTGACACCGCGTAACAAAAACCTTTACCTTGTAAGAGTTATCTCCCCGAACACTGTTTTTCTTGTGGCCACTAAGGCTTTGCAACCGTAAAAGAAACCGACAAATTTATTTTTCCAAATTGCTCGTTATATCCTCAGGATGATCTGTTTCACACAAAGTACTTATTGGTAAATGATTTTAATATTTACAATTTTACCTATGCTTGGTTGCGTGATACTTTCTTCAAACGTCTTCGAGAGTATCGAGAACTAAATTTGTGATAGCAAAAACTTTAATACTAAAATGTTGGCCTTCAAAAACACACATTTACACTAATCAGAGTTATAAAAAAGAAGATGTGGTATGATTGCCAATTAGGCAATTCCCCACGTGAGGCCAAACATGACACAGAAATTAACAATTATAGGTCACCGCACGGCCTCAAACAATGAGCAAAGCCCATACCGCAAAGTCAGCTATAATAGGCCCCGAAATTACAATGTAAAATAATTCAAAGTATTTTTGTGATGTAACGTTTTGAAAGCGTACGAACACTCGCTCAATCATCGACTTATTCGTGATTTATATCTGCAAACAGCGGGATAAAAACGTTGGTAACATAATCAAGGATCCGCTTGTCAAATATTTGCTTTCAAACAAAGATTAGTTTAGCTATTCTGTTAAGTTCCCATTATATCATATAGCTCCAAATGCTTCTGAGCATTCTGGATTTTAGATTATTTGGGTTTAACCGTTCCCAAAGAAAGCACATCCAGAAAAGCTGCACTTAATCCTGGTATTAATAATGAGATTATTTACAACCACTGGGTCGATGCCACTGTTGGTTGATTTTTTATTACCCCAGTAGTCAGATCATCTGTGTTGACATGAATCATCATTGATATTGTTATATTTATAAGTTAATTGTTTTCAAAACTTTTATTTTTAAATACTACGGATTTCTACCTCAGGAATAGATTACCTTATCCGTATTATGCAAAAATTTAAGAAATTTTTGGTCCTCAATGCTCTTTAACTTCGTACTGAATTTTGCCTTTTAACATTTTTTTGATTCGAGCGTCACTGGTGAGTCTTATGTTCACGAGAGGCGCAAATAAAAGCATATAATCTTGGTATCTATGATGAGTTTATTATTAATTGTTATATTCATTTATCGACGACAACTCGTTTTTATGTTTAGCAGCATGTGCTCTACATTCAGAGACACGCTAAATGGAGAAGTAAGAGTGCATCCAATGAAGTAATTTATTGTGTGATAGTTCCATTAAATGAAAACAATCTTTTATCTTTCCTCAATAGGGATGTTTGCCTACCACACACACTAAGATTCTAAATGATTAAGTCAAACTATGATGCCGACTTAACTGTATCTAATGTACTCAATCTCTAGTTCGATTGGATAGATGAGTTCAACATAGTCACCAAATTTTAAATTCTTTAGTGACAGAGCATCATGTATATAGCGGAAAGTAGATACTACACTACCAATAATTTACCCATACTTTTTTGGTACATTTCTACCCTCGTGCATATCAGTACTGTTAGGAAAGACTGAAAACTTATAATGTTATACTTTCAATGAAATCAGTACTGATTTTGTCAGTACTGTTTCAGTTCTGATTTTGACAGTACTATTTCAGTACTGATTTTATCAGTACTGTTTCAGTGCTGATTTTGACAGTACTGTTTCAGTACTGATTTTGTCAGTACTGTCAACATCAGTACTGAAACAGTACTGACAAAATCAGTACTGAAACAGTTCTGTCAAAATCAGTACTAAAACAGTACTGTCAAAATCAGTACTAAAACAGTACTGTCAAAATCAGTACTGAAACAGTACTGACAATAATGTCACCGGGAATGCATATTTGAACATCGTATTGCATTCGTGTTTCCATCGTTTCCAACGGGCAGTTTTGACATTATGATGTCTACATGAATGAATCACGAAGCTACCCGAAGGTCTTACGATGGCAACACGATTTCGTGAAGACCTCGTAATCCCGTCGTGTTGCCATCGAATAAAAGTACGAAGGCGACAAGATGGAACTACGACGGCAATAAATCTAGTTAAATGTAAGTTAATTTTCGCGCTAAAATCAAAAATACATTTAAGGTAGCACAATACAAAGATTTCTTCACTCCTAATCAGACAACTTTAAACTGATGTAATACATTTCATCATTCTTTATATTTTATAATGCCCGCGTCACACTGTCCCGATTTTTACGCCGATGGCAACACAAATATGGAAATTTTCAAAATCGGGACTGATCGTATCCATATCGGCCTATTCGTAGTGCCATATTTAACCATCGTAGAACCATCGGCCACTTTTTCTAGCCTTCGGGGACAACTTCGGGAAGGGTTCTAAATTTTTTAACATGCTAAAAAATCCCCGAAGGTGCGTCCGATGTTGAGGGTTCGTATTGAGTTCGTATGACCATCCTCATTATCGTAATGTCACCGGGAATGCATCTTTGAACATCGTATTGCATTCGTGTTTCCTTCGTTTCCATCGGGCATTTTTGACATTATGATGTCTACACGAATGAATCACGAAGCTACCCGAAGGTCTTACGATGGCAACACGACTGCGTGAAGACCTCGTTATCCCGTCGTATTGCCATCGAATAAAAGTACGAAGGCGACAAGATGAATCTACGACGGCAATAAATCCAACTAAATGTAAGTTAATTTTTGCGCTAAAATACATTTAAAGTGCCATGCGCGATATGCACTAATCAGTCTAATACGACAGTTAAGAAAGACGTTCACAAAACATGGAGCTCATATCATATGATTCTAAGAGATCAAGAAAGGCGACAGCGTTGTTTCAATTAATTCAAATGGAACCAGAAGAGCAGCTATTACAGACTCAGGATTTACTTTTACAAGTTAAATATTATGGTTTTGTCAATTTTTCATATCAAGTAACATGATGAAAATCATAAACGCGCCCCTGTACATCAACACTGCAGGTACACGTATATAGGGAAACCAACTTGTTCTTCATTATTCTGATTTTTTATGTATCGTCTAAGTTGTTGTCACACGGATGTTTACTCCATAACCATTTTGTTTTCTATATGTCATATTTTGTCGCATTTGTTGCTTTCTCCACATCCTTCCTTTTGTCTATATTATAATGATATTCTCCTGGAAAGAGCTCTTTTTGAATAAAATGGATCAACGAACCCATTACCTTACCTATAATATAGATCAGTAAACATGGGCATAATTATGGGTGATTATTCAGACTAGTCCACACATTTAACAGGTCAAACAAGGCAATGCCGAGCGTGGCATCCCCTCGTATGTAACATATTGGGGACAAATATGGACACTATATTTGTATATGGCACATGCAGAAAATGGTAAATTGGAAATGCATATTTGAAACATAAACTATTTTTTTAGTAATCAAACAAAACATTCAGTAATATTTTTTCGTTGAATAATCCAGAGTTCTCTAAATATACTTCAGAATTTTACCTAAACGAACTTACTTTAACTAAATCTAACATAAACAGCAGCAGTTGTCCTTTTCTAGATTTAGACATTTCAATTTCAAACGGGAAACTTCACACTAAAATTTACGACAAAAGAGACGATTTTTCATTTCCTATTGTTAATTTTCCTTTTTTAGACGGCGATGTGCCTTTGGCTCCATCATACGGTGTTTATATATCGCAACTCGTTCGGTTTGCCCGTGTGTGTTCTGATGTCATAGATTTTAACGAACGTAATCAATGCATCACTGGTAAATTGTTTTGTCAGGGATTTCGATACCATAAATTACTTAAAACTTTTACTAAATTCTTTCATAGATACAAAGATTTGATTAGTAAATTTGGCTATACCTGTAGAAAGCTTATTAAAAATGGTATTTCACATCCTAAATTTTATGGTAATATTGTACTTAAAGCGAGGAAATCACTATGTGATCCTTGTTTACTCATCGAACCTTTAAACAAACTTATAAGTAAGGGTTATCGTACCAATATTGTAATTAGATCTCTGAATATAGTTCACATTGGCACTAATATTGATTTTGTCATTAGCAAATTAAAACATAACTTAATTTCATTATCTTTTGAGGCGAGATGTATAGGGGACACAGCCACGTTAACTTTTATTTCTATAGAAGTCGCTCTTCACTATACTACTACCTGTCGATACATTTATTTTTGGCATTGCACAAGTCATGTCTTCTTTGACTATTAATGACATTAAAATACTTAATCCCTGTGATGTGTTTTAGTCGATTTTAGTCTCTGATGCATGAATTTTTACTATTAATTGGTTTTGGCTTTTAACTAGCTGTCAGTAACTGCGAGTACTCTCAAATCGTATTTTCTTGTTAATTCGACCTGTTGATACTGTTTATAATGCTTTTTTGTCATTTTTTATTTATATGGATCTTGTCTGTACACCAGCTTTGATTATTTGTAATATCTTCAATTTTTCACTTATTCTTACAACATTTGTATAAACTTCAAGATTATAAAAAACCGTTTTTTTTCTAAAGTGAACATTGATTGGTTAAATATTTATCAGTGTGTTTGAATTTGTTTGTTAGCTTTTTGGTCATGAATGTTTGTCTCTAAGATTTAATTAACTGTGCATTTGTATTCAGATATCGCAGATCAAATTTATTCGTTCATTGTGTAATCATACGTTTTTTGATTGAGTTAAGTCTGCCAATTGATATTTTATCGTATGTTTTTCTCTGTTGTGATGTTATGCTATTGTTTCAGAAAAAGGGAGAAGGTTTGGATCCATTAAAACGTTTAATCCCGCTGCAAATGTTTGCACCTGTCCTAAGTCAGGAATCTGATGTACAGTAGTTGTCGTTTGTTTATGTAAAATATACGTGTTTCTCGTTTCTCGTTTTGTTTATATAGATTAGACCGTTGGTTTTCCCGTTTGAATGGTTTTACACTAGTAATTTTGGGGCCCTTTATAGCTTGTTGTTCGGTGTGAGCCAAGGCTCCGTGTTGAAGGCCGTACTTTAACCTATAATGGTTTAATTTTTAAATTGTTATTTGGATGGAGAGTTGTCTCATTGGCACTCACACCACATCTTCCTATATCTATCTAGTAGCTGGAAATACCTTTAAAATTGTCTTAAGAACCAGCAGGTAAAAAATTGAGCAACCAATTTCTTGTGTATTATGCTGTTTTAAGGAGAAAAAACAAGTCCATCAGCATGACCTTGACCTTTGGCCTTGAACGTAAAAAAGGAGGATAATATACCAAATGTGGTTAAAATCTTTTGAAGCATATTGGTTTTAGAGTGTCCACAAGGATGATATTACTTTGTATTACAACTGCCACTGTGACCTTGACCTTTGACCTTTAAAGTCAATAGCGCTTAAGATATTCTTAACGAGTAACACCATACCTTGTTTTGAGCATCTTGGTTCTAGAGTGTCCATAACAATTTTATGTACACGCAACTTACATGTAGTAGGCGAGGGGATAATAAACTAAGTTTTATAAGAATTAGACAAAAAGATCGATTTCCCGCCATGCATGGCAGACTTGTACGAAATTCTGTTCGTATCATAAAAAAGTTCAAAACAGGTAGAACGCATTTTAGACATCGTATGGCCATCGCGCCATTATCGTAATCCGTCGTGAAGCCTTCGTTAACCATCGTGTAGCCTTCGTGATCCATCGTGTAGGCTTCGGCTGAGATATGAAGCTTAAATACCCGTCTTCGGCTAACCTTCGTATATCCATCTTTTGCTGTAGTATATAATTTCGGCACCATCGTATAGACTTCGTTATTCATCGTACTTGACTCGGTCACTATTTGGTATTTTAACGAGATCGGGACTAACTTCGTACGAACTTACAATTTTCGCATTCGGGTGTCCATCGTATATAAAAATCGGGACAGTGTGACGCGGGCATAAATGAGCTACCAAAAGAAAGAAGAAAGATTAATCTTTCAAATTGTGATAATTTCCTTATGACTAAATTATTAAATAATTTATTACAGCTTTGTTTCTATTAATTCAAATGGAACAAGAAGAGCAGCTATTACAGGCTCAGAACTTACTTTTACAAGTAAAATATTATTTTTTGTCAATTTTTCATATCAAGAAACATAATGAAAAGCATAAACGCGCCTCGTACACCAACACTGTAGGTACACGTATATAGGGAAAGCAACTTTTTCTTCATTATTCTGATTTTTTGTATACAATTTTATAAATTGTTTATTGGCATTTCTTGTGCCGTTTTCTTTTTATTTGTTCATAATGTAGTATGTCGTTTAAAAAAATAACGTTCACCATTGCCATCATGGTCGTTTTCATTTTGAATTACTTTTATGTTGTCTTCATCTGCTCTGTGCATAGAAGTATCATGTTCAACGTGTCGCACCTAATACGTATCCGTTGGTGAAAGACTATTAGACTATTTACCGGATTTGTTATCACATAAGCAACACGACGGGTGCCACGTGTAGAGCAGGATCTGCTTACACTTCCGGAGCACCTGAGATCATCCCTAGTTTTTGGTGGGGTTCGTGTTGTTTATTCTTTAGTTTTCTATGTTGTGTCATGTGTACTATCGTTTGTCTGTTTGTATTTTTCATTTTTAGTCTTTGCGTTGTCAGTTTGTTTTAGATATACGAGTTTGACTGTCCCCTTGTTATCTTTCGTTCCTCCTTTTATGTACTGTGTTCTATTCTAATATAAGTTTTTTTTTCTGTCAATAAAGCTAAAGCCTTAAGCCAAGGAAGACGTGCGAAAGACGAACGCAAAGTGTGTGTTGTAAGAAAGATAGAAAAATTGCGATAAAATTAGAAAACTGAATTACGTACTATGCAAATTTCATAGTATTTTGGCTCTGCAATACCCTGTCAAATAAGTACTATCATATATTTTTACGAAATACTATATGAAAAATAAAATGCCAACGCAGGTAATGTGCTAATGATAGTTTGATGCTCTGGGATGACCAAGATATGGTTCAAAGACTATGTCATATCAATGAACTAACACCTAGAAGAAAAGGAAGAGTATATAAGGTAGTCAATACTATTTTCAACATTTAAAGACAGAATGAACAAGACTGTAGGCACGCTAGACAGAAAGGTAATTTCCTTTGATAAAATAATAATACTATTTTACCATTATTTAGTTTCATTCACTTTGGTTATTATAATTATCAAAAAATATTTTCATTATTATTATGAATGCACTTTTTAAAACTGATCATGAGCATAAAAAAGATGTTGATGACATTTCCTGTTTCTTTATATATTAGTTATGTAAACTCAAATTAATACGTTTCTTTCTTGTTCGTGCTTTTATTATTCAATATTATATGAATTCTTGATGTTTTACAAATGAAAAAAAATCCAAGTTTGAAGCATAACGATTAAATTTATCTTCATATTTTATGGTAATTCCTGATTTCCATGACTTATTATTTCAGCTCGAGTTCGAAGATGGTTTGTTGGGTGTTTTCCTATTTCTTTCATTCTTGGTGTCGGAATCAGGAAATATATGTCTGCTGTACACTGTCTGTAAAAAGAATCTGAACAGTACTACAGGTTCGTTTAATAATTTAATAAATATACTTTTGTGTACTTTAAAAAACAATATAATGATTTTGTTATAAATTACGTTGTGCAATATGTATATAAGTAGTCATGAATTGAATAAGAAAATTAAGTAAATATTCAAGTGATCAAGCAGGATAAAAACACAATGGCTAACATATAAAAGAAAACAACAACAAATGATAATCAGATGGATGACATTTGAACAAAGGACACACATTAAGGTTGTAATTGACTGCTCCATAGGCTTACAATGTTACCTGCAAAACAGCTGATCTTTGAAAAAAAAAATTAAAAAAAATGCTAAATAGAAAAACAAAATCATGTTCATTTCATGTATGTACTAATGTGAAATTGTGATTTAATCGGAAAAGAGGGGTCTTGCCACTAAAAATAAAAAGTTACGCAATCCTGAAGTCAAAACATTTTTTTTCTACTTTCTGTTTTCTATTTTTATTGGCCGCACCACTTCCAGTAAACATGATATCCTTCCATTTTCCGGGATTTTCAAAGTCTATATATATATTTCAATTCAGCATAAACCTATAATCAAACAGAAAAAAAATGAGTTCAGAAAAAAAATCAGAAACAAATGCACTATTTTGTTTTCCTCCATGTTTTGACATGCACCAGAAACTGGTGTTGTAATACAAGACTGGTACCTTAAATTCCAAGCACCAAAAGATATGCAGGGGAGTCACAGGTGCTCCGGCAAAACAAACAGTTCCTATTTTGTCAGGATAAAAATATGAAAACAATTGACAAATCATTTTCTTCTCGAAAACAGACTTACCTTTCGTGTATTACTTAAATATTTTCTATTACATAAATGAAAACTTCTTTAATTGAAATAAACACAATGATTTTCTTATATAACATTTCACTTTTCCAGATAAATAAACTCATCATAGATAAGTTATCAGTGCTCTTATAGAAAATAGTTTTGACAATGATTATATTTTATGTTTTTAGGAAATTGGTTGAAAGCGTTGACTGTTTGTAATAATTTCATTGGACTTTTTTTGGTTCTGCCACCCTGTATTACTATGCTACACAAAACTTGGCTGGAATATAAAGTACTGTGTCAATTCCAAGGTTTTTTAGGAAATGTATTCCTTACAACGACATCACTTCTACTGTTGTGCCACTCTATAGAAAGGTAAGTAAATACTAAACATGTTTATATAGTTAATCTCAAATTCAGGCCAATAATGTTTGATCTCCGAATTTGCATTGTCAGTATATAGACATATAGTCCTTAGTACGGGCAAACAAAGGAAACTTACATTCGATTTCTTGATAAAAATTTCATAAGAAGATAACATACTTTAGATTGTCTATTTATTTGTTAAATAAGCTTTCCGTTATTGTGATTACAACTGAGACCACTCTCTACCAGAGATCAAATGATGTACAAGTTAACAACGTCACGTATGGATGAGCTAAATACCGCATAGTTAACTGTAAATTACCTTTCTACTTGATTTAAAATGTACGCTTCCTTACATATTACATGCTTTGTTTATAGATATATTCCCACTTAAATAAAAATTAAAAAAAACGGGATTTTATAGTATTTACAAAGATGTAAATTTTCTGATAATTGAATTGGCGTAAATATTATTGCATAACTTTGTCATATCTTATATAATGTTTTGTACTAATTTTTCGCTATTATTTTTTGGAACTCATACTAATAAGATACTAGCTTTTTAAAAATGTCTTTGCAATCATTTAAAGTGCATTTGAGTTTGAAAATGTACTTCTTTCGTTTACAATATTAAATGGTGATTTGTTTTGTAGATATGCTGCTGTGGCTAGATGTCGCTACGATCGTCTTAAATCAGTTTTTGGCCGACTGTTAATCGGAATGTTTTTATTGTCAGGTAATTCGCATTTTTTTATTCTCAATAAAATTTTAATGTTAACATACAACTATGGTCAATTTAACACTTCTAACAAGAACACGTGTTTAGTATAACATGATAACGCTGAAAGAACATGCAGCGGTCTCTCAGAATTTAGAAAATCTTATGTCAGATTTCAAAAGATTTTTTTTTCAACTGCGGGATGGGGTGGGACGTAGCTTGCTAATAGCTAGCAAACACCAGGAAGCAAACATAAACAGTCAAATGTTAGGTCTTGTTTAAATGTCAATTTTATTGTAGTAATCGACCATTTGAGGATTCTAACAAACAAATGTGACACCTCAGACATTGCAATCGTAGAATTGACGGTAAATGATAGCAAACAAAAAAGTACATAAAGATTACATAACAGGTAGTCAATTGATTTATATTTAGCGAATCGTGCGAAAAAGAGTTTATCATACATGAGTTAATCTTCTAACTTGTTTTTTTTTTATAGGAGCTGTGCTAAGTGTTTTGTTCATAAAGAGAGATCCCATCTACTTTGCACCCGGATTGTTCAGTTGCGACATTATCAAAGATGAAATGTCATTTGTAATTGGAATACTGACTACAGTTGGTCCGTGCTTTTGCTGTATTCTGCTGTCAATTTTTGCTGTATGGAAAGTTTACATTCACCATAGAATCGAACCCATAAATATGCACCGACCCACAACTACAGAAAATATGTTTGGCGTGAGGTCATCAAATAATGTGCATCAACCTTGCAGGTTTTCAGTTAATCACTTGTCTGAAATGACAGCTTTGGGAAACTTAAGAAGATCAACGAAGGCATTATCTATCCTTCAGGTAATTTTAGCGACGTTGATCGTAACATCATTTATGCTGAAAAATATTTCCCGCTCAACGAATGCAGGAGAAGATGAATTCCTGCGAATTAGTTTATTTCTAACGGGCGTTGCAAGCTTACTACAGCCAAGCATTTTGTTATTGATGAGTAAACCAATGCGAAGACAAGTGTTGGAGCTCTTGTTTCGTCAACATAGAATCGCAGTAGCTTCCAGGGAATCATTCCGAATAATACAGCCTACCATACAACCTAGGGATGAGCCGATATCATCAGTTCAAATACCAAATTTCCTGATACAAGAACAAGAAATGAATATCCACGTTCATGTAGTTCCAAATGATAATGTTATTGATTCCAAAAGAGAGTCTATCGTGTCTTCCTTCTCGTGTGAAATCCAAATGGAAACGGCAACACCTCGAAAAGATCTTAATCAATTTGCATTAAGAAGAAATGTCGAAAATGGGATATCAGTAAGAAGTTCCATTACAAGCAGTTCGGAATCTGTTTTTGTGCGTATTGGATCTGGATGGCCTGCTTCATCCCCAAGTATTGTCCTGTCTGACAATAGGTCAATGATAAAAAGCCGAATTTCTCTTGGGTCGGTCACAATTGGAAGCACATCGCGATATGGGTCAACAGATTCTGCAGACAGCTTTTGTGTAAGACGTCAAACATTGCCGCCTTTAAGCTACAACTTGTCATTGGTTCATAAAATATTACCACAGGCTTGGGTATCAGAACAATGTAACAAAAACAGTCCATTAAAAAGAAGACACACTTTACATAGCAGATCAACACGTTTAGGCGAAAATTCTCAATCATTGCTTACACCGATTGAAAATGCTGGTTCGTTAGAATGTTCACCAAGAATAAGTACACATTCAAATTCAACTACGAGGCGTCATTCAATTCGAGCAAGCAGGGTGGCATCTTGTCTAGGCAAATTACAGGAATTTGCTTCAAACGACAGTCTCTTTGAAACAGTACAATAATAAAAAAAATTGAAACATTATTTTTATTGCATTTTCAAAAGGTATTTTCAATATTGTCAAACAAGATTCATCAATTTTTCCATATCATATGCAAATAATAATTTCAGAAATAAAAATAGAATGATTGAAAATTAGTTTCTTATGTGTTATTTTATGTATTATATTCTAAATTGCTTTCACAAATGATAAACCAGTATCAATAAAAAGGAAATAAGGTTTCGATACTGGCTCTACAGTTCGACTGTGAACAATGTGACGGACATCCGATAATCAGAATTGTCAGGGCTCAAGGAAAATTTTAAACAAGTTGAACGATGTCACTGAAGACGAATAAGAATTAAACTGATATCCATATTTTATTAATATCAGTAGATGTAATTTTGGCTGACTGTATTGTTATGTAATGCAATCAGCCTGATCCTCTGTGAAAGAATGGATGTAACGAAGATGAAAATAATCGTTCATTTCTGGTATACACAACGAGAACATACTCTAATAATTGACCTCGTCATTTTGAGTCAAAACATTTTATGTTATCCATCAAATCAACATCGGATTTAAAAAGTTGAGACGAAAAAAATAACACAAAGGTAGAATGCAAGATTTTAACAGGGTTAAAACAAGAAAAAAAAAGAAGAAAAACAGTAAAAACAGTAATAAAAACAAAAAATACACAGAAAAATAAGCAGAAGCAGTCAATAAAGGTTCGTTTATCATCCCGCCGAGGCCATTCTTAGGAATCTTATTCATAAACATAGTAATCCTTTCATAGTCTTTATATATGTTTGGATGTTATTGAACTGTAAATGTTTTAAGTAATATTTTATACAAGTATATGAAATATTTAAGTCTTACATACTCTTCTACATACTGTCCCGTAAGAAAACCTTTTTGAGTTTGGATTTGAAAAGTGACTTATCATGAAAATTACTTAGATGAAAAAAAAGTAATCCACATCCAATTTGGATTTTACATAGAGAACATTTAACAAAGAATTCACGTCGAGTATCATTGAAATAAGGCTAGAAGTGCCAACGTGATATAAAGAAAATAAAACCTCTTACAAGACACCAGGCCTATAATTGTGTAATCAGACCGGCGGCTCTTCCACACAAAAACAGAACATTGTGGACTCAAATTCCAGAACATTTCATCAATAATGATTAAAAAAAAAACATAAAGTTTAGATTGTTTAGTAAAAGATTACAGGTGCTAGTTTTTCTTCGTTATAGTAATTTGGTGATAATTAATTCAGCTTTCAACCGGTTTAACTGACAATAACATATCAATTTATTACTTTTAATTAAAACAATCGTGAAAACTGAGAAAGGGTTAATATTTTAAAGGTATTTAAAATGCCAATGTTTTCGTGGGTTTCAGATGATTTACATAAAATGCAAAATAATATTTTTATAAATGAAATGTTATTCAATACAAAATGTAAATAGTATGGAGAGCAACGAATAAGTGTGCACGCCTTATTCATTTGAATATTTGACCTTGGTTTTTTTTTTTCAGAATCCTCTGGTTTTATCCATGTATTGTCATTAAAAAAAATTGGCCCACTAACCCCTACTTTTCTTTTTATAACTTTATTACATAAATTTGAAAGAGCCATATTTCAAAATTTAATCAAATTCTTGTTACTTTTTAATACTGTTTGAAACAAAAAAGGTGTCAATGTTAAATATACGAAAAATCTAGAGTGAATAATTCCCCCCCTACATGTTTACTTATTTCTTGAAAACGAGCGCACGGACCCTCCATTTTTTCTCCTTTTTTTGTTTCTTTAATTATATACTATCAATTCATAATAGTCTTTTAAAAAGCTTGTTATTTTTAAACAGAGTAGCGAACATCCTTAAATACAATTTATAATTTTAACTCTCAAGAAAATATATATTCAATATCAAATATCAAATAATATCAAATTCTTAGAATAAATATTTCAAAACACATAAGATATGACATAAAACAACTGATTTTAATTTTCTGACTTTGAACATGCCTTATAAAATATCACAATGTTTTGTGGATTAAAGCTTAGATTTTGGGATATAAACTTTTCCTTATTTTACAATATGGAACAGTAGATACGTTTACGTTCAAAACATACACAAAAACATACAATTAAAACAAACAAGCACTGGAGAAGCATTTTACTCTTCAAACTAATATGCAGTTTTACAAAAAATAAAATGAGACAAGAAACATGTTTTGTCGTATTGAATAATAAGTCCAGTACAAAAGACGAGTTCATTCTTCTCAACCTTTACTCTTAATCTAAACGTACTATCCTTTATATAAATCTTCATCACAGTGTTATATATTCTTCTTCTCAACCTTTACTTTTTAAAAATGTTTTTAAATAGTATCAAATACACTTTTTGCTATTCATGCATGCTCATACTTGTATTATGGAAAGGACCTAATGGAATATAAATTGGGGTGGGAACTATTTCAAATACACAACAACCCGACCAAAGAGGAGAAAATGACAGTACAAGGCAATCAATTATTCCCCAATCCCGTCTCAATTTGGCTTTAAATAAGCAAATAAAAATATTTTGAACTAAACCATCCTACACATATGATTCCATACATGAACGGCAATAAAGTAATAAAGGAAAAAAGAAACTAATGAAAATCCCAATAAAGAGGTGGTCAGATATTCTGTCTCATTCATTTTCCTTTAATTTAGAAAATACAATATTAACCGTCCTACACTTAAGAGCCTTATAAAAAGTACTACAAAATACACCATCTTATCCGTTCAGACCTACGGACTTTAAATAAAACTAGGTAGAATATAGTGCCTAAGTGTCTGTTTTCAATTCCTGTTACCCTTGTTATGTAAAACAAAACAGAACAATAACAAATGACTGGTATCTATGATGAGTTTATATACAATCACTGGTGGTGGAGATTTATTTCTCCGAGGGTATAACCAGCCCAGGAGTCAGCACTTTTGTGCTGACATGAATAATCATTGATATGGTTATATTTATAAATAAAGTGTTTACAAAATTTAGAATTTTTGGAATACTAAGTCTTTTCTACCTCAGACATAGATTACCTTAGCTGTATTTGGCAAAATATTTTAAGAACTTTGGTCCTTAATTGTCTTCAACTTCGTACTTTATTTGGTAGTTTTAACGTTTTTTATTCGAGCATCACTGACGAGTCTTTTGTAAACAAAACGCGTGTCTGGTGTATATACAAAATTTGTTCCTTGTATCTATGATGAGTTTATTTGTAAGGAAGTTTAATGGTTCTCCAACTAAAACTATGTTATTTGAAAAGAAAATTATATGTGCGTAAGCGTCTTGATCACATCTCTAAGATCAAACTGTGAAGCTTCAATAGTAAAATAGTTACAATTATCATAATTTGTCAAAACGTTTATCCTGTCCAAAAGTTTTGAACCACGTGAAGGTTTATTGATGTTTACATTGTTAATATCTCCAAAAGTATTTTCAAAATACCGGTTAATGCAATTTGGTATTTAAATTTTAATACAATGAAAATAAGATGTTAAGAGTAGTTCAAAGTTATTTCGAAAGTAAAAACTCTTCAAAGATACCAGGCGTGTAATTTTATACACCAGACGCAGGGTTTGTCTATCAAAACCAGTGCATTGTGGAACCAAATTCCAGAACATTTCGTCAATAACGGCTAAAGAAATATATACAAGAATTTATAAATTGTACGGTAGATTATAAGAAGTGCTAGTTGTTACCCATTATTGTAAATTGGTGATAATAAGTTCTGCATTTAGCCGGTTTAACTGGGAAAATAAACATGTCCTTTCTTGAAATATACGTTTTTTTAATTAAAAGAATCATGAAAACTGTGAAAGTTAAGGTTTTGATAATATTTAAAATGCCATTTTGTTCGTGGGTTTCAGTTCATTCACTTAAACTTCAAAATCACATTCTCATCAATGAAATGTTATCCAATACAAAAACTAAAACCAAGCCTAAGCAGAGTATGCTCGCTGTTTCAATTCAACATTTGACCTTGTTCTTTTTTTTACCTGAGTATCTATATTTCTGTTTCTTCGACAAAACTAACCTTTTCTTGAAACGTTTAAAATTAATATTCATTGTACTCCTAACGACAACATTTACATCAGACTATTTCAATTGAATTTAACTGTGAAACTGTAAAGAGTTAAAATGCTTTAATAAAAACTTCTTGAAGTTTTACAAATCTCAGCATCCAATTCTACAATTATCTGCATACATGTACAGTATTAGCATGAGATACCATTCTATGAAGAAGTTAAACGGATCCAATTTTTCCCTCGTCTGAAATAGTTTTTGTGAATAAGAAGCGTAATAATATCTAATTTTAGACTTCAACTTTTAAATTCTAACATTAGCTACATTTGAGGTTTGGTCGTATCTAGAATAACAATTGTTTTTTAGTATCTTATACTATGATTTTCGAGAACAACTTAGTTTCTATAGCTAACATAACAGTATCGAAATGTAACAATTTTGCGTAAAAGACACGGATTCTTTAGAGACTAATAAATTCGTATTTTGTTTTCCTTATAAAGCGTTATTCTCGTCTTTTAATACATGTGTAGCTTAATATTCAGTAAAATAATAAGATTTACAGAAACTGCGTACGACGTAGGCAAAAAGTGGACTTTGAAATATGAGAAACTAACATATCGGTCAACAGTATTTGTATATCGAAAAAAAACATTTGAAAATAAACAAAATGTTGACGATTAGTATAATAATTTCTGAATGTCACCACAGGGTGCAACAATTTTTTTCTTATTCAGAATTATATTTTGGGAACATTCTAGGCACAATCGATATTCTTACAGGTTGGATATGTTAAAATTACCCCGACACATTTAGCAAATGTTTTTAAAAAGCTACTCTCGTACAAAGTCAACATTTTTTCGAAGGAATTTAAAAAATAATTAAGCATTCAAATTTCAATAGTATTTTATTGATTAATTAAAGATTACTATTTAATTTTCGAACATGCGCTCTCTAAAAAAATCTTTTAAACTTAAAGAAGGCTAAAGGCTAACATGACACCGACTAATCGAGTATCATTTTTGTATCCATAATACTACCGACCGTTTTTCAAGTAATTAAGTATTGGATGATATCACTAGACTGTAAATTGAAAAAAAAAAATTTTTTTCTAGTATTAGAAGTACTAGTTGTTACCCATTATTGTAAATTGGTGATAATTAGTTCTGCTTTTACCCGGTTTAACTGGGAAAAACATTTCCTCTCTTGAACTATACGGTTTTTTTAAATTAAAACAATCATGAAAACTGTGAAAGTTAATGTTTTAATAATATTTAAAATGCCATTTTTTCGTGGGTTTCAGTTCATTCACTTAAACATCAAAATCACATTCTCATAAATTAAATGTTATTCAATACAAAATGTAAAAACAAGCTTAGGGAGACTGTGCTCGCTCTTTCAATTCAATATTTGACCTTGTTCTTTTTTAACCTGAGTATCTATATTTCTGTTTCTTCGACAAAACTTACCATTTCTTGAAACGTTTAAAATTGATAGTCATTGTACTCCTAACGACAACATTTACATCAGACTATTTCTATTGAATTTAACTGTGAAAGTGTAATCAAAATGATAATTTTAAGAGTAAAGAGTCAAAATGTTATGATAAAAACTTCTTGAAGTTTTACAATTCTCAACATCTAATTCTACAATTTTCTACATACATGTACAGTATTAGCATGAGATACCAATCTATGAAGAAGTTAAACGGATCCAATTTTTTCCCTCGTCTGAAATAGTTTTCGTGAATAAGAAGTCGTAATAATATCTAATTTTAGACTTCAACTTTTAATTTCTAACATTAGCTACATTTGATGTTTGGTCGTATCTAGAATAACAATTTTATTTTAGTATCTATCATACTATGATTTTCGAGAACAACTTAGTTTCTATAGCTAACATAACAGTATCGAAATGTAACAATTTTGCGTAAAAGACACGGATTCTTTAGAGACTAATAAATTCGTATTTTGTTTTCATTATAAAGCGTTATACTCGTCTTTTAATACATGTGTAGCTTAATATTCAGTAAAATAATAAGATTTACAGAAACTGCGTACGACGTAGGCGAAAAGTGGACTTTAAAATATGAGAAACTAACATATCGGTCAACAGTATTTGTATATCAAAAAAAACATTTGAAAATAAACAAAATGTTGACGATAAGTATAATAATTTCTGAATGTCACCACAGGGTGCAACAATTTTTTTCTTATTCAGAATTATATTTTGTGAACATTCGAGGCACAATCGATATTCTTACAGGTTGGATATGTTAAAATTACCCCGACACATTTAGCAAATGTTTTTAAAAAGCTACTCTCGTACAAAGTCAACATTTTTTCGAAGGAATTTAAAAAATAATTAAGCATTAAAATTTCAATAGTATTTTATTGATTAATTAAAGATTACTATTTAATTTTCGAACATGCGCTCTCTAAAAAAATCTTTTAAACTTAAAGAAGGCTAAAGGCTAACATGACACCGACTAATCGAGTATCATTTTTGTATCCATAATACTACCGACCGTTTTTCAAGTAATTAAGTATTGGATGATATCACTAGACTGTAAATTGAAAAAAATATTTTTTTTTCTAGTATTAGAAGTACTAGTTGTTACCCATTATTGTAAATTGGTGATAATTAGTTCTGCTTTTACCCGGTTTAACTGGGAAAAACATTTCCTCTCTTGAACTATACGGTTTTTTTAAATTAAAACAATCATGAAAACTGTGAAAGTTAATGTTTTAATAATATTTAAAATGCCATTTTTTCGTGGGTTTCAGTTCATTCACTTAAACATCAAAATCACATTCTCATAAATTAAATGTTATTCAATACAAAATGTAAAAACAAGCTTAGGGAGACTGTGCTCGCTCTTTCAATTCAATATTTGACCTTGTTCTTTTTTAACCTGAGTATCTATATTTCTGTTTCTTCGACAAAACTTACCATTTCTTGAAACGTTTAAAATTGATAGTCATTGTACTCCTAACGACAACATTTACATCAGACTATTTCTATTGAATTTAACTGTGAAAGTGTAATCAAAATGATAATTTTAAGAGTAAAGAGTCAAAATGTTATGATAAAAACTTCTTGAAGTTTTACAATTCTCAACATCTAATTCTACAATTTTCTACATACATGTACAGTATTAGCATGAGATACCAATCTATGAAGAAGTTAAACGGATCCAATTTTTTCCCTCGTCTGAAATAGTTTTCGTGAATAAGAAGTCGTAATAATATCTAATTTTAGACTTCAACTTTTAATTTCTAACATTAGCTACATTTGATGTTTGGTCGTATCTAGAATAACAATTTTATTTTAGTATCTATCATACTATGATTTTCGAGAACAACTTAGTTTCTATAGCTAACATAACAGTATCGAAATGTAACAATTTTGCGTAAAAGACACGGATTCTTTAGAGACTAATAAATTCGTATTTTGTTTTCATTATAAAGCGTTATACTCGTCTTTTAATACATGTGTAGCTTAATATTCAGTAAAATAATAAGATTTACAGAAACTGCGTACGACGTAGGCGAAAAGTGGACTTTAAAATATGAGAAACTAACATATCGGTCAACAGTATTTGTATATCAAAAAACACATTTGAAAATAAACAAAATGTTGACGATTAGTATAATAATTTCTGAATGTCACCACAGGGTGCAACAATTTTTTTCTTATTCAGAATTATATTTTGGGAACATTCTAGGCACAATCGATATTCTTACAGGTTGGATATGTTGAAATTACCCCGACACATTTAGCAAATGTTTTTAAAAAGCTACTCTCGTACAAAGTCAACATTTTTTCGAAGGAATTTAAAAAATAATTAAGCATTAAAATTTCAATAGTATTTTATTGATTAATTAAAGATTACTATTTAATTTTCGAACATGCGCTCTCTAAAAAAATCTTTTAAACTTAAAGAAGGCTAAAGGCTAACATGACACCGACTAATCGAGTATCATTTTTGTATCCATAATACTACCGACCGTTTTTCAAGTAATTAAGTATTGGATGATATCACTAGACTGTAAATTGAAAAAAAAAATTTTTTTTCTAGTATTAGAAGTACTAGTTGTTACCCATTATTGTAAATTGGTGATAATTAGTTCTGCTTTTACCCGGTTTAACTGGGAAAAACATTTCCTCTCTTGAACTATACGGTTTTTTTAAATTAAAACAATCATGAAAACTGTGAAAGTTAATGTTTTAATAATATTTAAAATGCCATATTTTCGTGGGTTTCAGTTCATTCACTTAAACATCAAAATCACATTCTCATAAATTAAATGTTATTCAATACAAAATGTAAAAACAAGCTTAGGGAGACTGTGCTCGCTCTTTCAATTCAATATTTGACCTTGTTCTTTTTTAACCTGAGTATCTATATTTCTGTTTCTTCGACAAAACTTACCATTTCTTGAAACGTTTAAAATTGATAGTCATTGTACTCCTAACGACAACATTTACATCAGACTATTTCTATTGAATTTAACTGTGAAAGTGTAATCAAAATGATAATTTTAAGAGTAAAGAGTCAAAATGTTATGATAAAAACTTCTTGAAGTTTTACAATTCTCAACATCTAATTCTACAATTTTCTACATACATGTACAGTATTAGCATGAGATACCAATCTATGAAGAAGTTAAACGGATCCAATTTTTTCCCTCGTCTGAAATAGTTTTCGTGAATAAGAAGTCGTAATAATATCTAATTTTAGACTTCAACTTTTAATTTCTAACATTAGCTACATTTGATGTTTGGTCGTATCTAGAATAACAATTTTATTTTAGTATCTATCATACTATGATTTTCGAGAACAACTTAGTTTCTATAGCTAACATAACAGTATCGAAATGTAACAATTTTGCGTAAAAGACACGGATTCTTTAGAGACTAATAAATTCGTATTTTGTTTTCATTATAAAGCGTTATACTCGTCTTTTAATACATGTGTAGCTTAATATTCAGTAAAATAATAAGATTTACAGAAACTGCGTACGACGTAGGCGAAAAGTGGACTTTAAAATATGAGAAACTAACATATCGGTCAACAGTATTTGTATATCAAAAAACACATTTGAAAATAAACAAAATGTTGACGATTAGTATAATAATTTCTGAATGTCACCACAGGGTGCAACAATTTTTTTCTTATTCAGAATTATATTTTGGGAACATTCTAGGCACAATCGATATTCTTACAGGTTGGATATGTTGTAATTACCCCGACACATTTAGCAAATGTTTTTAAAAAGCTACTCTCGTACAAAGTCAACATTTTTTCGAAGGAATTTAAAAAATAATTAAGCATTCAAATTTCAATAGTATTTTATTGATTAATTAAAGATTACTATTTAATTTTCGAACATGCGCTCTCTAAAAAAATCTTTTAAACTTAAAGAAGGCTAAAGGCTAACATGACACCGACTAATCGAGTATCATTTTTGTATCCATAATACTACCGACCGTTTTTCAAGTAATTAAGTATTGGATGATATCACTAGACTGTAAATTGAAAAAAAAAAAATTTTTTCTAGTATTAGAAGTACTAGTTGTTACCCATTATTGTAAATTGGTGATAATTAGTTCTGCTTTTATCCGGTTTAACTGGGAAAAACATTTCCTCTCTTGAACTATACGGTTTTTTTAAATTAAAACAATCATGAAAACTGTGAAAGTTAATGTTTTAATAATATTTAAAATGCCATTTTTTCGTGGGTTTCAGTTCATTCACTTAAACATCAAAATCACATTCTCATAAATTAAATGTTATTCAATACAAAATGTAAAAACAAGCTTAGGGAGACTGTGCTCGCTCTTTCAATTCAATATTTGACCTTGTTCTTTTTTAACCTGAGTATCTATATTTCTGTTTCTTCGACAAAACTTACCATTTCTTGAAACGTTTAAAATTGATAGTCATTGTACTCCTAACGACAACATTTACATCAGACTATTTCTATTGAATTTAACTGTGAAAGTGTAATCAAAATGATAATTTTAAGAGTAAAGAGTCAAAATGTTATGATAAAAACTTCTTGAAGTTTTACAATTCTCAACATCTAATTCTACAATTTTCTACATACATGTACAGTATTAGCATGAGATACCAATCTATGAAGAAGTTAAACGGATCCAATTTTTTCCCTCGTCTGAAATAGTTTTCGTGAATAAGCAGTCGTAATAATATCTAATTTTAGACTTCAACTTTTAATTTCTAACATTAGCTACATTTGATGTTTGGTCGTATCTAGAATAACAATTTTATTTTAGTATCTATCATACTATGATTTTCGAGAACAACTTAGTTTCTATAGCTAACATAACAGTATCGAAATGTAACAATTTTGCGTAAAAGACACGGATTCTTTAGAGACTAATAAATTCGTATTTTGTTTTCATTATAAAGCGTTATACTCGTCTTTTAATACATGTGTAGCTTAATATTCAGTAAAATAATAAGATTTACAGAAACTGCGTACGACGTAGGCGAAAAGTGGACTTTAAAATATGAGAAACTAACATATCGGTCAACAGTATTTGTATATCAAAAAACACATTTGAAAATAAACAAAATGTTGACGATTAGTATAATAATTTCTGAATGTCACCACAGGGTGCAACAATTTTTTTCTTATTCAGAATTATATTTTGTGAACATTCTAGGCACAATCGATATTCTTACAGGTTGGATATGTTGTAATTACCCCGACACATTTAGCAAATGTTTTTAAAAAGCTACTCTCGTACAAAGTCAACATTTTTTCGAAGGAATTTAAAAAATAATTAAGCATTAAAATTTCAATAGTATTTTATTGATTAATTAAAGATTACTATTTAATTTTCGAACATGCGCTCTCTAAAAAAATCTTTTAAACTTAAAGAAGGCTAAAGGCTAACATGACACCGACTAATCGAGTATCATTTTTGTATCCATAATACTACCGACCGTTTTTCAAGTAATTAAGTATTGGATGATATCACTAGACTGTAAATTGAAAAAAATATTTTTTTTTCTAGTATTAGAAGTACTAGTTGTTACCCATTATTGTAAATTGGTGATAATTAGTTCTGCTTTTACCCGGTTTAACTGGGAAAAACATTTCCTCTCTTGAACTATACGGTTTTTTTAAATTAAAACAATCATGAAAACTGTGAAAGTTAATGTTTTAATAATATTTAAAATGCCATTTTTTCGTGGGTTTCAGTTCATTCACTTAAACATCAAAATCACATTCTCATAAATTAAATGTTATTCAATACAAAATGTAAAAACAAGCTTAGGGAGACTGTGCTCGCTCTTTCAATTCAATATTTGACCTTGTTCTTTTTTAACCTGAGTATCTATATTTCTGTTTCTTCGACAAAACTTACCATTTCTTGAAACGTTTAAAATTGATAGTCATTGTACTCCTAACGACAACATTTACATCAGACTATTTCTATTGAATTTAACTGTGAAAGTGTAATCAAAATGATAATTTTAAGAGTAAAGAGTCAAAATGTTATGATAAAAACTTCTTGAAGTTTTACAATTCTCAACATCTAATTCTACAATTTTCTACATACATGTACAGTATTAGCATGAGATACCAATCTATGAAGAAGTTAAACGGATCCAATTTTTTCCCTCGTCTGAAATAGTTTTCGTGAATAAGAAGTCGTAATAATATCTAATTTTAGACTTCAACTTTTAATTTCTAACATTAGCTACATTTGATGTTTGGTCGTATCTAGAATAACAATTTTATTTTAGTATCTATCATACTATGATTTTCGAGAACAACTTAGTTTCTATAGCTAACATAACAGTATCGAAATGTAACAATTTTGCGTAAAAGACACGGATTCTTTAGAGACTAATAAATTCGTATTTTGTTTTCATTATAAAGCGTTATACTCGTCTTTTAATACATGTGTAGCTTAATATTCAGTAAAATAATAAGATTTACAGAAACTGCGTACGACGTAGGCGAAAAGTGGACTTTAAAATATGAGAAACTAACATATCGGTCAACAGTATTTGTATATCAAAAAACACATTTGAAAATAAACAAAATGTTGACGATTAGTATAATAATTTCTGAATGTCACCACAGGGTGCAACAATTTTTTTCTTATTCAGAATTATATTTTGGGAACATTCTAGGCACAATCGATATTCTTACAGGTTGGATATGTTGAAATTACCCCGACACATTTAGCAAATGTTTTTAAAAAGCTACTCTCGTACAAAGTCAACATTTTTTCGAAGGAATTTAAAAAATAATTAAGCATTAAAATTTCAATAGTATTTTATTGATTAATTAAAGATTACTATTTAATTTTCGAACATGCGCTCTCTAAAAAAATCTTTTAAACTTAAAGAAGGCTAAAGGCTAACATGACACCGACTAATCGAGTATCATTTTTGTATCCATAATACTACCGACCGTTTTTCAAGTAATTAAGTATTGGATGATATCACTAGACTGTAAATTGAAAAAAAAAAAATTTTTTCTAGTATTAGAAGTACTAGTTGTTACCCATTATTGTAAATTGGTGATAATTAGTTCTGCTTTTACCCGGTTTAACTGGGAAAAACATTTCCTCTCTTGAACTATACGGTTTTTTTAAATTAAAACAATCATGAAAACTGTGAAAGTTAATGTTTTAATAATATTTAAAATGCCATATTTTCGTGGGTTTCAGTTCATTCACTTAAACATCAAAATCACATTCTCATAAATTAAATGTTATTCAATACAAAATGTAAAAACAAGCTTAGGGAGACTGTGCTCGCTCTTTCAATTCAATATTTGACCTTGTTCTTTTTTAACCTGAGTATCTATATTTCTGTTTCTTCGACAAAACTTACCATTTCTTGAAACGTTTAAAATTGATAGTCATTGTACTCCTAACGACAACATTTACATCAGACTATTTCTATTGAATTTAACTGTGAAAGTGTAATCAAAATGATAATTTTAAGAGTAAAGAGTCAAAATGTTATGATAAAAACTTCTTGAAGTTTTACAATTCTCAACATCTAATTCTACAATTTTCTACATACATGTACAGTATTAGCATGAGATACCAATCTATGAAGAAGTTAAACGGATCCAATTTTTTCCCTCGTCTGAAATAGTTTTCGTGAATAAGAAGTCGTAATAATATCTAATTTTAGACTTCAACTTTTAATTTCTAACATTAGCTACATTTGATGTTTGGTCGTATCTAGAATAACAATTTTATTTTAGTATCTATCATACTATGATTTTCGAGAACAACTTAGTTTCTATAGCTAACATAACAGTATCGAAATGTAACAATTTTGCGTAAAAGACACGGATTCTTTAGAGACTAATAAATTCGTATTTTGTTTTCATTATAAAGCGTTATACTCGTCTTTTAATACATGTGTAGCTTAATATTCAGTAAAATAATAAGATTTACAGAAACTGCGTACGACGTAGGCGAAAAGTGGACTTTAAAATATGAGAAACTAACATATCGGTCAACAGTATTTGTATATCAAAAAAAACATTTGAAAATAAACAAAATGTTGACGATAAGTATAATAATTTCTGAATGTCACCACAGGGTGCAACAATTTTTTTCTTATTCAGAATTAAATTTAGTGAACATTCTAGGTAAAATCGATATTCTTACAGGTTGGATATGTTGAAATTACCCCGACACATTTAGCAAATGTTTTTAAAAAGCTACTCTCGTACAAAGTCAACATTTTTTCGAAGGAATTTAAAAAATAATTAAGCATTAATATTTCAAAAGTATTTTATTGGTTAATTAAAGATTACTATTTAATTTTCGAACATGCGCTCTCAATTAAAATCTATTATACTTATAGAAGGCTACAGTTTAACAGGAAACTGACAAATCGAGTATCATTTTTGTATCCATAAAACTACTGACCGATTTTCCAGTAATCCAGTATTGGATGACATCACTAGACTGCAAATTGAAAAATAATCAAATTGGAAAGATAGGTACAAAATGGAAAAAAAAATGTGAAGATAGTTTCAAAAAGAAAAAAGTGTAAAGATACATGTAGTTGCATAAAAAAAGTGTAAAGATAAGTGAAAACTAAAACAAGTGTTAAGATATGTGCAAACTGAAAAAAAATGTGAAAGATATAGGTGCAAATAGAAAAGTGGAAAAAGAGTTACAAATTTAAAAAGTGTTAATATAAGCGAAATTGTTGAAACAAATAGTATAGAAATGTTCAAATTGTATAATCTCATGTTTACAAGAACGTTAATGTTTACAAGAACGTTAATGTTTACAAGAACGTTAATGTTTACTTTAAATGGAGTCTGTCTTTAGCAGTTCGGTAGTGAACATTTTGATCATATTGAATACTCGTATAGCTTGTTCTTGTAATTTCTAATTTAATTCCACTTCGTGTTTGACATGAACATCAATTATATGGACATTTTTATGCATTTACTGTTTGCAAAAGTAAAAACTATTCTCATAATAAGGAGTGTCTTATCCAAAGCATAGATAAACTCATCCGTAGTTGGCATAACTTTTTGTAATTTTGGGTAATCAAAGCTCTTTAACTTTGTACTTGTTTACCTTTCTTTACTTTTGTTTTATCTGATCGTCATTGGTGATTCTGGTTGACGAAACGCACGTATGGTGTATCTAATTGTAAGCCTGATAACTTTGATAACTATAAGCATGTCGAAATGTCCTATTGTAATGTGTATTTTTGTATTTCTCTGTCCTGAATGTTCTTGCATTTATTTGTACTGTAGTCTTGTCATGTAATGTTTAGTGTTATATTTAACATTGGCATAAAAGCGCGAGGTTTGGCTTGCCTCAATATCAGGTTCAACCATCCATTTTTTTTTATTTAAATGTCACAGACCATGTCAGTAAAATAGAATTTGTTATCTTATAGTTCGTCTCTGTGTGTGTTGCATTGTCGGTTTTGTTATTTGTTGCACTTCAGTGTTTCTGTTGTTTCTTTGTTTTTCTTAAAGTTATCGTGTATACATCAGTTTTGGTTTGTGACCCAGGTTTGTTTTCTCTTAATCGATGTTTAATGTCTTAATTGAAACGTTTTATTTGTACGGCCCTAGGAAATTAGATATTATCTTAACGCAATTGCGATGTTCCGCTTCATACTTAAACAATGACCTATTTAGAGCTAAAATTTTAAATGATCCTTCTTGCTATTGTGGGTCCGATATTGAGGATGTCTACCATTACTTTTTCGTTTTGCCCAACTTACACACTATGTAGAAAAACCTTATTCCATAACCTTAACTGGCTATCTGAAAACTTTGTCTTCGATACAAAACTATTAATTTGCGGACACTTGGAACTTTCGAACGAATTAAATATTCAAATTTTCAAACATGTTCAAAATTTCATAAAAAGGTCAAACAGATTTTTTATGCCTTGATAGAGCGTTATTATTACTGACACAGGGCGTCATCGTTGTCATCAATTCACAAATCATCGTCACAGAAATATGCGATTTTTCAAACTTTCTTTTTCTCTATTTACTTTCTCTCCTCTTTGTTTACCTATGAAAGCTAGTATTATATTGTATAAACTGTTTGTTTTATATGTATGTCCATTATATTAAACTATTATTGTAACTTTATATTGTATTATGGAGAAGAATTCATAAGTATGATTTACTTGTGTCTAATTCATTTTGCTTTAATTCAGCAAATAAAATATGTTTAAACTAATTCTAAGATCAAACTGTGAAGCTTTAACGATAAATATTATTACAATTATCATTACTTATTAAAAATTTCAAATAGTTTTCTATAAAAAAATGTATATCTGTATATTTCTTTTTAAACACAACATATTTACATTTTTCGTTTATTAAAACGGTTAAGCAAAGGACACTAATAACTGATCAATATTCGAATGACAACAAAGTCTTCAATAGACGAATACAGAGTAATTAATGCAATAAACCAACATCTAAATCGCCTATACTGTTTTCACCATAAAATGTATAAACAGTGGTTATTTAAATTATCAACACCTTAATCGTTCTGAGTTTTTAAAAAAATATGAAAATTAAACAGAAAATCAAAGATCTATCAAACAAATTCGCCAACAAAACGTTATGAATATAACGAAAACGAAAACCACTGACACAGTTTATCACTTAAAAGCGGCACAAGCATGTATAGTTTTATGTCTAGATCCCAACCTTTCATCAACAAAATATCAATATAACTTTTTTTTGGTTATTTAATTATATCTATTGAGATTCTTATGGCAATGCATTTGAATGGACCGATGTTTCTTTGTTTAAACCTTTTAGATGTTTGTATGGATATTTAAATCAATATATGTCACGAACCGGACGACTTTTCAGTTTTTATTGCTTAATCCTTTTTTGAAGATTATGTGTACTTTTCCCGTGTTGTCGATATCTGCGTGGATGTAGGGTCGCCTCTGATTTCAATAGGCATATTCGTTTCGTAATAGTTATTCGACGAGGACGCGATGACAGTAGGCCAGAGGGTGATCTAAAACTGACACACCGAGTCCGAATGATAACTATTTTACATCCCAGCTGTTTTAGATTAGACGAAAACCATTTATAATTCATAAAATCTAGTTTATAACGCCACACAACCATTATGATATACTTTATGTATTACTATATGATATGTACCCTTTATGAGCCCCGAACACGATGAGCAGATATCAAATAATGTCAACTCGCCCCACTTTATAAAAAAAAATTTGCCCCACTCTTGTTAACCGACTCACCCCACTTTTGAAAAAATGTAAAAATCAAATTGAACAATCAGTCTGACAACTCACTTATTAACGAAAAGGGTTTAAACCCCACTGAATAAAGGTCTGCCAACTCGCCCCACTTATTAAAATATCTTGCTTCCTTTAAGTATGTTAAATTACTGATAGTTTTTATCCAGTCGTCCTGGTGTAGTGGTATGTGTCATGGCTTGATATGCTAAAGGTCTTGAGCTCAAATTCCATCATATACACTGGATTTTTTCTACGTGAATTTTAATAGATAGTCTTTTCCGTATAATTAATTATAAGTTTTATAGTGGATTGGCATTCCCGACAAAATGTTACAGAACAAAGGAAAGCATGCATATCAAAGAAACTCAAACTGGTGTGATCTGGTAGGGGGGATCCGGCTCAGATCATCCCTGTTTGAACAAAAGAACTGAGATGTATTTTTAGAACGTTTCGCTAGAGATATATAGTTTGCCTGTCCTTTTTCAAAATTTTCAATATAATTGATTATTTTTATGAAAAATGTTTTTATTTGGATAATGGTTGTTTTAAAACACGAAAACAACACGTTAAAATTTCAGGCGTTCGAATTGCTTTTCTCGATTTACCTTCATCAAATCTTTCTAAATGTGTTTGCTACCCTAGGAAATTCGGTGCTGATGGCGGATCACTGAAACATCTTTTAATTTTTTTAACTTTTTGTTTAAACTCGAATCGAGTCAGATATTACTTTTACTTTCAGATCTTTATTATGTAGTTAATTATGTGTTTTTTTTTTGTGTAAATCAAACATTTTCATTTGTCCATACTTATTTGAAATTTGAAATTTTTATATCGATTCCTTAGATAAATTGCGTCATTTCGCTTCTTGTCTTCCAAAGGGATTTTTTTGTTCTGGTGAAGCATTGTGAAAGGTCATTCTAAGACCCAGCTGTGGAATATATATCAAAATTATCAAAGTTTGAAAAAACTATTAAAAAGTCATAAATCAAAGCACCACCTTAAAGATTTCAATAAGTAATCTGTTATCACCTCCATGTGTATTATCAAAGGTTAAGCACAATTTTTTTCATATAAAATATAATTCATTATAGTAAAATGATTATTTTTTTTTATTAAAGCACACGTGTATGTTAAAATTTCATTCAATTTAAATTTTTGAAGCAAGGAAGCTTAACTTATTAGGCAAAGGACAATAAAATGATGTTTTGAAAACTCAATTTGAAAATTTGTAATCACTTCCTCTTCGATCAAACTGTGCACCATGTAACTCAAAATAATGACGCATAAAAAAAGTGTCGGAAATGACAAATAAAAAACAAATCGAAAATATGATGAACTAAAATAAAAAATTCATAAAATATCTATATTTCTGTTTCTTCGACAAAACTTACCATTTCTTGAAACGTTTAAAATTGATAGTCATTGTACTCCTAACGACAACATTTACATCAGACTATTTCTATTGAATTTAACTGTGAAAGTGTAATCAAAATGATAATTTTAAGAGTAAAGAGTCAAAATGTTATGATAAAAACTTCTTGAAGTTTTACAATTCTCAACATTTAATTCTACAATTATCTACATACATGTACAGTATTAGCATGAGATACCAATGTATGAAGAAGTTAAACGGATCCAATTTTTTCCCTCGTCTGAAATAGTTTTCGTGAATAAGAAGCGTAATATCTAATTGAAGACTTCACATTTTAATTCTAACATTAGCTACATTTGATTTACTATGATTTTCGAGAACAACTTAGTTTCTATAGCTAACATAACAGTATCGAAATTGTACCCATTTTGCGTAAAAGTCACGGATTCTTTAGAGACTAATAAATTCGTATTTTGTTTTCATTATAAAGCGTTATACTCGTCTTTTAATACATGTGTAGCTTAATATTCAGTAAAATAATAAGATTTACAGAAACTGCGTACGACGTAGGCAAAAAGTGGACTTTGAAATATGAGAAACTAACATATCGTTCAACAGTATTTGTATATCGAAAAAAAACATTTGAAAATAAACAAAATGTTCACGATTAGTATAATAATTTCTGAATGTCACCACAGGATTCAGAATTATATTTTGTGAACATTCTAGGCACAATCGATATTCTTACAGGTTGGATATGTTGAAATTACCCCGACACATTTAGCAAATGTTTTTAAAAAGCTACTCTCGTACAAAGTCAACATTTTTTCGAAGGAATTTAAAAAATAATTAAGCATTAAAATTTCAATAGTATTTTATTGATTAATTAAAGATTACTATTTAATTTTCGAACATGCGCTCTCAATTAAAATCTATTATACTTATAGAAGGCTGCAGTTTAACAGGAAACCGACTAATCGAGTATCATTTTTGTATCCATAAAACTACTGACCGATTTTCCAGTAATCCAGTATTGGATGACATCACTAGACTGCAAATTGAGAAATAATCAAATTGGAAAGATAGGTACAAAATGAAAAAAAAATGTGAAGATAGTTTCAAAAAGAAAAAAGTCTTAAGATACATGTAGTTGCATAAAAAAAGTGTAAAGATAAGTGAAAACTAAAACAAGTGTTAAGATATGTGCAAACTGAAAAAAAATGTGAAAGATATAGGTGCAAATAGAAAAATGGAAAAAGAGTTACAAATTTAAAAAGTGTTAATATAAGCGAAATTGTTGAAACAAATAGTATAGAAATGTTCAAATTGTATAATCTCATGTTTACAAGAACGTTAATGTTTACTTTAAATGGAGTCTGTCTTTAGCAGTTCGGTAGTGAACATTTTGATCATATTGAATAATCGTATAGCTTGTTCTTGTAATTTCTAATTTAACTCCACTTCGTGTTTGACATGAACATCAATTATATGGACATTTTTATGAATTTACTGTTTGCAAAAGTAAAAACTATTCTTATAATAAGGAGTGTCTTATCCAAGGCATAGATAAACTCATCCGTAGTTGGCATAACTTTTTGTAATTTTGGGTAATCAAAGCTCTTTAACTTTGTACTTGTTTACCTTTCTTTACTTTTGTTTTATCTGATCGTCATTGGTGATTCTGGTTGACGAAACGCACGTATGGTGTATCTAATTGTAAGCCTGATAACTTTGATAACTATAAGCATGTCGAAATGTCCTATTGTAATGTGTATTTTTGTATTTCTCTGTCCTGAATGTTCTTGCATTTATTTGTACTGTAGTCTTGTCATGTAATGTTTAGTGTTATATTTAACATTGGCATAAAAGCGCGAGGTTTGGCTTGCCTCAATATCAGGTTCAACCATCCATTTTTTTTATTTAAATGTCACAGACCATGTCAGTAAAATGGAATTTGTTATCTTATAGTTCGTCTCTGTGTGTGTTGCATTGTCGTTTTTGTTATTTGTTGCACTTCAGTGTTTCTGTTGTTTCTTTGTTTTTCTTAAAGTTATCGTGTATACATCAGTTTTGGTTTGTGGCCCAGGTTTGTTTTCTCTTAATCGATGTTTAATGTCTTAATTGAAACGTTTTATTTGTACGGCCCTAGGAAATTAGATATTATCTTAACGCAATTGCGATGTTCCGCTTCATACTTAAACAATGACCTATTTAGAGCTAAAATTTTAAATGATCCTTCTTGCTATTGTGGGTCCGATATTGAGGATGTCTACCATTACTTTTTCGTTTCCCCAACTTACACACTATGTAGAAAAACCTTATTCCATAACCTTAACTGGCTATCTGAAAACTTTGTCTTCGATACAAAACTATTAATTTGCGGACACTTGGAACTTTCGAACGAATTAAATATTCAAATTTTCAAACATGTTCAAAATTTCATAAAAAGGTCAAACAGATTTTTTATGCCTTGATAGAGCGTTATTATTACTGACACAGGGCGTCATCGTTGTCATCAATTCACAAATCATCGTCACAGAAATATGCGATTTTTCAAACTTTCTTTTTCTCTATTTACTTTCTCTCCTCTTTGTTTACCTAATATGAAAGCTAGTATTATATTGTATAAACTGTTTGTTTTATATGTATGTCCATTATATTAAACTATTATTGTAACTTTATATTGTATTATGGAGAAGAATTCATAAGTATGATTTACTTGTGTCTAATTCATTTTGCTTTAATTCAGCAAATAAAATATGTTTAAACTAATTCTAAGATCAAACTGTGAAGCTTTAACGATAAAAATTATTACAATTATCATTACTTATTAAAAATTTCAAATAGTTTTCTATAAAAAAATGTATATCTGTATATTTCTTTTTGAACACAACATATTTACATTTTTCGTTTATTAAAACGGTTAAGCAAAGGACACTAATAACTGATCAATATTCAAATGACAACAAAGTCTTCAATAGACGAATACAGAGTAATTAATGCAATAAACCAACATCTAAATCGCCTATACTGTTTTCACCATAAAATGTATAAACAGTGGTTATTTAAATTACCAACACCTTAATCGTTCTGAGTTTTAAAAAAAATATGAAAATTAAACAGAAAATCAAAGATCTATCAAACAAATTCGCCAACAAAACGTTATGAATGTAACGAAAACGAAAACCACTGACACAGTTTATCACTTAAAAGCGGCACAAGCATGTATAGTTTTATGTCTAGATCCCAACCTTTCATCAACAAAATATCAATATAACTTTTTTTTGGTTATTTAATTATATCTATTGAGATTCTTATGGCAATGCATTTGAATGGACCGATGTTTCTTTGTTTAAACCTTGATGTTAGATGTTTGTATGGATATTTAAATCAATATATATCACGAACCGGACGACTTTTCAGTTTTTATTGCTTAATCCTTTTTTGAAGATTATGTGTACTTTTCCCGTGTTGTCGATATCTGCGTGGATGTAGGGTCGCCTCTGATTTCAATAGGCATATTCGTTTCGTAATAGTTATTCGACGAGGACGCGATGACAGTAGGCCAGAGGGTGATCTAAAACTGACACACCGAGTCCGAATGATAACTATTTTACATCCCAGCTGTTTTAGATTAGACGAAAACCATTTATAATTCATAAAATCTAGTTTATAACGCCACACAACCATTATGATATACTTTATGTATTACTATATGATATGTACCCTTTATGAGCCCCGAACACGATGAGCAGATATCAAATAATGTCAACTCGCCCCACTTTATAAAAAAAAAATTGCCCCACTCTTGTTAACCGACTCACCCCACTTTTGAAAAAATGTAAAAATCAAATTGAACAATCAGTCTGACAACTCACTTATTAACGAAAAGGGTTTAAACCCCACTGAATAAAGGTCTGCCAACTCGCCCCACTTATTAAAATATCTTGCTTCCTTTAAGTATGTTAAATTACTGATAGTTTTTATCCAGTCGTCCTGGTGTAGTGGTATGTGTCATGGATTGATATTCTTAAGGTCTTGAGCTCAAATCCCATCATATACACTGGATTTTTTCTACGTGAATTTTAATAGATAGTCTTTTCCGTATAATTAATTATAAGTTTTATAGTGGATTGGCATTCCCGACAAAATGTTACAGAACAAAGGAAAGCATGCATATCAAAGAAACTCAAACTGATGTGATCTGGTAGGGGGATCCGGCTCAGATCATCTCTGTTTGAACAAAAGAACTGAGATGTATTTTTAGAACGTTTTCGCTAGAGATATATAGTTTGCCTGTCCTTTTTAAAAATTTTCAATATCATTGATTATTTTTATGAAAAATGTTTTTATTTGGATAATGGTTGTTTTAAAACACGAAAACAACACGTTAAAATTTCAGGCGTTCGAATTGCTTTTCTCGATTTACCTTCATCAAATCTTTCTAAATGTGTTTGCTACTCTAGGAAATTCGGTGCTGATGGCGGATCACTGACATTTTTATTTTTTTTAACTTCTTGTTTAAACTCGAATCGAGTCAGATATTACTTTTACTTTAAGATCTTTATGCTGTAGTTAATTATGTTGTTTTTTTTTGTGTAAATCAAACATCTTTATTTGTCCATACTTATTGTAAATTTGTAATTTTTCGATTCCTTACGAAGCATTGTGAAAGGTCATTCTAAGACCCAGCTGTGGGATATAAATCAAAATTATCAAAGTTTGGAAAACTATTAACAAGTAATAAACCAAAGCGCGACCTTAAAGATTTCAATAAGTAATCTGTTATCACCTCCAACTGATTATCAAAGGTTAAGCACAATTTTTTCATATAAAATATAATTCATTATAGTAAACTTAATTTTTTTTTATTAAAACACACGTGTTTGTCAAAATTTCATTCAATTTCAAATTTTGAAGCAAGGAAGCTTAACTTATTAGGCAAAGGACAATAAAATGATGTTTTGAAAACTTAATTTTAAAATTTGTAATCACTTCCTCTTTGATCGAATTATGCACACTGTAACAAAATAATGACGCATAAAAGTGTATCGGAAATTACAAATCAAAAACAAATCAAAAATATGATGAACTAAAATAATAAATTAACACTTGTGAAAAATAAGTTATTATTTTCTAACCAAATCAAAATAAAGCAGACAAAAACAGGAGGATGACGTTGATATATGAAACTAGAGACAGGCAATTCTCTTTTGGAAAGGTTAAATTGCACATAAACACATTTTAACGTTTATTAATAAAAGTGCGAAGCACACCTTACTCTATAAAAAACGTCAGAAAATAAAGATGGCGTAAATTGATGACACTGCAAATCACACAATACCATTTTGGAAAGGTTTAACTAACATGTCAATGAGTTGTTTTTGTTGTCTTGAATTGGATCAATACCACAGCTTTTGGACTTATAATTCACAAGGTTGTAATCAGTTCAGTATCAAGTGCATCGGTACTGGTATGATTCACATCATACCTTATATCAATTTTACCTTTATAAATTTAGAATGTATTATAAAACAAACACCCCATGCAAAGTTGCTCTCTTGTGGATTTTGGTAATTATGTAAGGCATGTTCAGAGCTCTTATTTACCAGGTGTTTTCCATTCGTTCAATGTGTTTGAGCCTTTAATTTTGCTGTTTGATAACAAACTTTCCGTTTTGAATATTCCTTGAAGCTACGTAGTTTTGTTATTTAACTCTTTAACGTACTCATACATACTTTCAAATTTAGCTTTATGGATGTTTTAAAAATAAAGTTCATCAAAGGTGTATTTCACTTAATATCCGTTCCTACAATACGTGAGAGACAGTGTGATTTGACTTATCTGCTCACTAAATTACATTAATTGTTACATTTGTGTGCTATTTTCTTGAAGTTTGGATTAGCTGAGTAAATTATTTTTGTAAGTCTAAACTTGGGATATTTTTCAAAACGACAAATTGACCAGACACAAGATTTACAACATATTAATGTCTTCTCAACTACCATCAGACATATGCAAATGTATTAATAATTTCATCAAATATATTATACTAACAAATGATTTAAGCATCAAGACATAAAAAGAAAGGAAAACGTGTGGTAAGGAATCAATTGATTTAAATCGAGTGCATGTGTTTGGCAATACAATTAAAACAAACACAATTAAATTGTTATTACCAAATAATTCCGCATGAGAAGTCGGGTTTAAACTGGACCCCAAATGATTAACTTGTGTATCGTCTATGACATGAATTATCATTGAAATTGTTACATTTATAAATTAACTGTTTACAAAATTTTGAATTTTTTGAAATACTAAGGCTTTTCTACCTCAGGCATAGATTATCTTAGCTGTATTTTGCAACACTTTTAGCAATTTTGGATCTCAATGCTCTTCAACTTCGTACTTTATTTGGCTTTTTTTTTTTGGATTCGAGTGCACTGATGAGTCTTTTGTAGACGAAACGCACGTCTGGCGTATATATACAATGTAGTCCTGGTATCTATGAAGAGTTTATCTATTGTTCTTTAATTTAGAAAATTAAATATATTTAAAACTAAACCCTCTTACATTTAAGATTCCATACAGAAACGTCATCAAAATAACCACAGGAACAAAGGTTCAGAAGAAATATAATGTCTGGTATTCGATTTTGATATCTGTTATCCTTTTTATGGAAAACAAAAGAACAAGAATAAATAAAATAATCTCAGGAATTTGAAAAGTTGATCAGCTAAAACTGTGTTCTATTAAAAAAAATCTTTGTGTAAGTTTTATAAAAGTATCCACTCTAAGTCCAATGTATGAAATTATAATGAATAACATTATCACAATTCTCATGATTTGTTAACACTTTTGACTTGTCCAAAATATTAGAGCCACATGAAAGATTGTTGATATTTTAAAAGTTGTTAATATCATGTTGTGTATTATCAAAAATCTGACTAACACAATTTGGTATTTAGAATACTATTGTATAAAATAAAATGTGATATGATGACTAATAATACAGCTATTCATCCGAGATCAACTGATGTAGGTGTAGCGCGAGCATGGCAGTCCTACATATGTATATACATATAAGTGAAAAATAATTATTATCTATGCACACGCATGTGAAAGAATATCTCAAGAACGTTTTCAATCTCAAAGAACGATAACTCTGCATGGATGATTAAAAACTTTTTGCGAATGCCTACTCAAATCCTTTCTATTAGAAAAATCGAATTATTACAGAAGACGTGTCCACCATGCATTTGAACTGCACTATTATTAATATAGTAGAATAGAATGATATACATGAAATTATATGTACATGTAACTTTAATATAAAAATATTAATATAATATATAACAATAAACTAAAGTATACTTATTTGAATCACTACACTATTATAGTCATTTCGGTGAGGATGGTTTCCCGGTCATTAATTTATCATCCATGCACAAACTTGTCCCAGAAAAAAATTATATCTATACATAAACCTCACTATCAAGTATAGAGATGTGATTTCTTTTCCCTCCCAGACAAATGCTTGTCGGACCATCCACAAGAACTTGCGGTCTGCCAGTGTTCGTACTTCAGTACTTTGATTTATCTTTAAAAGTTAATCTTCTTTGTGTAAGTTATATTAAAGTATCCATGCTAATATCAGTTTGTGAAATTTTAATATTTAGATTATCACAATTATCATATTGCCAAACTTGATACTTTTGACTGGTTCAAAAATTTGCTGTTACAAAATATTATATTTTTTTTATAAATTAAGGAATGTATCTCCCTCATGCAAAGTTCTGTTTCCTTTCACGGATTTGGCTGCACGTTTTGGACCTTTTGGATTATAGCTCTTCATCTTTTATATAAGCTTTGGATTTCAAATATTTTGGCCACGAGCATCACTGAAGAGACATGTATTGTCAAAATGCACATCTGGTGCAAGAAAATTGGTACCGTTAATTTTATTACTACATGAAAGATTGTTGATATTTATGTTCTTATTATCGTGTTGTGTATTGTCAAAAACCTGACTTACACAATTTGGTATTTAGAATATCATTATATAAAATAAAATGTGATATGATGACAAATAATAAAGCTATTCATCAGAGACCAACTGATGTAGGTGTAAGTCACAGTTTAAGTCATTGTATTACCTTAAGCATGAGTAAGGTCAACAGTAGTATACCGCTGTCCAAAATTCATAAATCGACAGAGAAAAAACAAATTCGGGTTACAAACTTAAACTGAGGGAAACGTATCAAATATAAGAGACAACACCGAAATGTAACACACACAGAAACGAACTATAATGTAACAATGGCCATTTTCCTGACTTGGTACAGGGCATTTTATGAAAAAATGGTGGATTGAACCTGGTTTTGTTGTATGCCAAACCTCCCGCTTTAATGGCAGTGTTAATTATAACATCAAAATGACAACATTACACGACATAAAACATAAAATTAATTCACATAAAGCATACCAAAATTTTGAACAGCTTTTAATAACAAAAATAAACGAATAAAAAGTGCCCAATACAATACAACAACAAAAACTAATTCTAATTTATAACAACAGATATCAAAAATGAAACAAAACATATCAAAGTTCTGCCATGTTCACGTATCTTTTTTAAGAACAACAAACATTATGATATACAGCAAACAACAACCACTGACGCGGTTCTTCAACTTAAAACTAACACAGAAATACTGGATTAGTTTTTTTAGCTTTTTATATCTCAGGCTTTTGCACACTAATGCGTCCATTTAACAAAAACATACTTTAGATGTACCACGACACTAGACAAATAGCGACGAGTTTTAAAATTTGAAATGACATATAAATGGTTAACCAGTAATATTTTTATATTTTATACTGAAACACATATCGTAGAACGATGTCCTTTTACTTGAGAAACCATGTGTAAAATGTATTGGTATCTATATATATATTTTTGTTGCAATCCACATCAACCAACACGGGATTTTCTCGCGGTGCTATCGACCCATTGATGGCCTTCAGATATTATCTGCACTTTGGTCGGGTTATTGCCTCTTTGACATATTCCCCATTTGAATTCTCAATTTTATTTCATGACAATATTCATTTCATCGTTTAAGATTAACAGGCCGCCTATATGTCTAATTGTAAATTTAATTTTGTATAAAGATGATGTTCCAGTGGCCGCTTTTAAATCAGTAGATTAACATATGGTTTTAGAGTCAATGAGACAACTCTCTACTCCAGTCACAATTTGTAAAACGTAAATACTTATCAAAGGTACCAGTATTATAATTAAGTACATCAGACGCGCATTTCGTCTACGTGAGACTCGTCAGTGACGCTCCGTAAACCTTTCAAATGCGGGTCGATATATGCGTTCAGTATCACCTCCAATTTCAATAGACTTTTTATTGTTTAGAAAGTTCACAACAGATTCAAATTGAGAATGGAAATGGGGAATTTGTCAATGAGACCACAACCTGATCAAAGGGCAGAAAACAGCCGAATGCCAACATTGGGTTTTCAATACTGTGAATATATCCCGCACCCGGAAGCAATATATATGTGAACTAGTTGAGTGATAATGAACGTCATAATACACTTCGAAGTATATAAAAGAAACTGAAATCTAACATCATAATAAATGCGGCGAGGTTAAACAAGGTTTTTTTTTTAAATCTCAACCCTCCCCTTATACCTCTAGCCAATATAGAAAAAAACACACAAATACAAATACGCCCAGTAAAACTCAGTTAAAAAGAGTTACAGTCCGATGTCGGATTAGGTAACAAAAGAAATTAGGCAAAAATGACCATGATACATAAATGAACAAAGGACTATTATCAGTTACAGACCTCAACCAAACAGACTGCAGAGTTCATATTATGAAAATAAGGAGATGTGGTATGATGTCTATGAAACAACTATCCAGTTCAAAATTTAAATGAATCAATGCTATCAATTAATATAGCCAACCAAAGAAAATGTTCCTTGTGTACAAGAAGCAATTATCTAAAAATCAGATTGACAAATTTTTAAATAATTCCGAACATCGGATTGAACAGATTTTTTTTTATGTACTTGAAGATAATACTCATGATGTTGGTTATGTTGCTCTTTGGCGTATACCAAACATCAGTCCGTCTTTATCCATTGTTAGTATTATTATGATTTTCTGTCTACTTTTCATTGGATTTTCTCGGGATTCGATGAGTCATTTCACTTCTTGCTTTAAATATGATTTCTATAGGAAGTTTTGCAAACATATAATGTGGGGGAAAATATCAAATTTATCACAACTTATATAAACTATAAACAAGTCAAAAACCGAAGACGTCCTAACAAATTTTGACATTTAATTTGTTATCGACTCAAATGTCAAACTCAAGTTGGTCTTTAACAGGTCGAGAACTCTAGATTTTCTGACGTCAGAATATATTTGCATAGTAATTTCCAAAACACAAGGCCAATACGGCCTTGAAAAACTGACCAATCGACTCAATGAACTACAATGCATTGTGGGCTACTACGAGTAAACTACTACTTAAAACACGTGGTATTAGTGGGAAAACAGTCAATTTATATATTGTCTGGGACTCTCATTACCAAATTTTTATTCTGCAAATATATTTAATGTAAAATATATAACATAATCTTCAATTTGCATGCTTAGATTAAAAAATATTGTTTATTGGCTTCACGATTCGACTTTCTTTTTCGCCTTGCAAAAGTAGTTGAACCAGTTTTGTGCATTGTTATGAATATTGAACCAGCATTAGTTTCACGACATGACACAGTGAAATAGCCAATGAAGTGACCACTGTCCAGTAAGAAAATCATTTGAGCTCTTTTAAACCTGTTTATCATATATTTAGTACAAAATACAGCTATTTTGTATATCTAATAAAGGTTCTTTTTTCCAGTCTGTATCACCTACTCTGTATTGCATACCCCGTATCGCATGGCTAAACCCGTATCGCATACCCCGTATCGCATACCTTTTTTATTTTTTTATTTTTTTTTAACTAAAATCAGTTTTTTAGGTGTTTTTTTTGCTGAAGAATTTTTTTTCTAAAAATAGGTAATTTTTTAGAATGACGTCATTGTTTGGTATGTAACGTCACGTACATCAATTTTTCATATTGTATGTGACGTCACGAACATCAAGTTTTTACAACATATTTTTTGGCACACTCAATGCAACTATAAAAAATACAAAACACTTAAATATATACAATAATAAACAAAATATTTTCAAAACAACAGATTGTAAGGTGCTTCGTATAAATAATTGAGCAGTTATTTTAAAGCTTTGAAACAAGACAAAAGCAGAACTGAAGGTAACCCAGTGCTATGGATCAGAAAACAGTTCATATACTACTATAATACTCTTCTGTTGAAATATATGATAAAGCGTATAATACATGGCAAAATCCAAAGGCCCTCGGGCTGATATTGATGTATCGGGATGATACAACTGTGGGGACGATATCTTATAATATGACTCTGATAAAATACACAACAGCTTTGTAGTTTGACGTTTACTAGTTAATAAGCGAAGATAAGGAGACGTCGCCGTGTGACGTCGACCTTAGATACAATATGACTTCCGATACGTTGCCGGTCCCGCGGTCTTCTCGACATTCTCGGGGCCTCAAAAAAATTACTTTACGTAGAAAAGAAAATTGAAATACATATATAAATTACATTGAATTAAGATTAAAGTCTCTCAAATGAAAAAATGAATCACAGTTCTTTCACAGTTGAACTAACGTAGTTCATAAAACAAAATCGCATTACAGTCCATTATAATTCCGTAACACATTTCTAAACAAATATGCTCGCTCATACTTTACTCCAAAAGTCCATAAAAATATTTAATGTTCTATTTAATCATTGTCGTGTTTCCATGGTAACTTTGCATAATCTTTGTCGTCGCGAAACTCTATTGAAGTTCTTATATAGTTCTCTTTTTCGTTGTGTACTTGTTGAAATTCTACTTCTCGATCTTCAATCTTCCTAAACGCTTCTAAGTTGTGTTCCTCTGTTTGGTGTGAAATAAGTACATTGGAAATACTTGACACTGTTGATAGCTGTGATTTTTCTGAATTTAACGGTCCAGAAAGTAAGTACCCAAATTTTGATTTGACAGCGGTGGGTCCGTTCCCGCGTACAACTTTATCTTCAACTATTTCCCAATAAAAATCGGCTCCAATTAATAGTGAAATTTCGAAGGTTTCCTCTTGCATAACTGGATGTGCGAGCTTTAGATCTTGTAAATAGTTACTGTTCCTGTCAATGAAACGAATGTGGTTCTGTATCGGCGTAGCTATCATAGGAACGATTAATGCATGTACTGAGATTTTATGTCCAGTTTCAGTTTCAACATAAACTGTGGTTTTATCGAGTCGCCTAGCATTAGTGTTGGTTTCTCCAAATGATGAGAGTTGAATCTTTTCGGCTCCTTCTCTCTGTAGATTCAATTTATGCGCAAGACTCTCCGTTACAAAAGATCTTTGAGCGCCTTCATCAAACAAAATATTCGTATCTGTGCAATGATGATCTGACCAAACGGGGGCCACGGCAGTTTTCAACAATACTTTTGAGTGAGTTTGTAATATTGTTGAGTATTCTTGTATCTCGGTATTCTTCACAAGATTAACTACAGTTGGTGTAAATGTCATACTTTCGTTCGTACAACTGTGAGCGGAATCTTTCGTGTCAGTGAAACGGTTTTCACTTCTCTGGTCGGGGTTCGCGGTGTGTTCAACTTCATTACATACACTAGTGTGGTGTCGTTTACCACAGTTACGACATGAGCTTTTCGATTTGCATTCTTTTATGTGATGTGTACCGAGGCAGTTGAAACATAAATTGTTACGTTTAACAATAGCGATGCGTTCATCTAAATCGCGTACTTTCTGGCAGTTGGCAGGCGAATGGATATCTTTGCAGAAAATGCACGGCTTTTCTGTTAAATTCTGATTAACATTTCTAGTACTTGCGTTGTGTTTTCTTTGTGAGTTAGCACCGGCGAAAAAGGTAGAATACGAAATACCACTATCTGTCTGTGTAACTTGTCCGGCTTCCATGATTTGTATCTCTTTATGTATACTTCTTCGAAGATCTCGTAATAGCCAATTTGTCGTACCATGCTCCCGAGCGAGATGCTTTCTGATTTCTCCGGGTAGTTTGTTGATTATAATCGGGACTAATAAATTACCGTATGAGTCCTGTGTCTGTCCAAGCGATTCAAGTCCTCTAACTAAACTCGCCATTTTGTCGTAAAAAAATCTCAAGCTTATGAGATCATTTCGGGGTGGCGTAATATCAAGCAGTGTTTGTAGATGTGCTTGTGTTATTTTATATGTCTGTCCAAATCTCTCTATCAGAACATTAACGGCTTCGGCATAGTTAGCGTTAGTTAGAGAAAATCCGGCAATTGTCTGAGCGGCTTCGTTTTCTAATTGGGCTTTCAAATAATTAAACTTTTGAACATCTGTTAATGTCGGGTTGGAATGAACTGCTGATTTGTACGAATCCCAAAAGCTTGGCCATTCTAATATATTGCCATTAAATGTAGGTAACATATGATACGAATTTTGCCATGTATTATTCTCTATATATTGTTATTGCAAAATCATTTCTGCCCAGAAAAACACGAAACTTCATCGAAACACTTCTTTCTGTACTGAATGTGTATTTTTTTTTATCAGGACCTGAACTAATAGTAAGAACATCATAATATTCAGTATGCTAAAAATAAGTGTTATGAAATCGACAGGGGCAGGTTGTTTATGTGTTACATATTTGTTTTTCGTTCATTTTTTTTTTATATAATTTAGGCCGTTAGTTTTCTTGTTTGAATTGTTTTACATTGTCATATCGGGGCCTTTTATAGATGATTATGTGGTATGGGATTTGCTCATTGGTGAAGGCCATACGGTGATCTACAAATGTTAATTTCTGTGTCATTTTAGTCTTTTGTGGACAGCTGTGTCATTGGCAATCATACCACATCTTCTTTTTTATTACAGATCCAACGCTGCAATTTTCACAAAACATATCAAATTTTCCAACTTGTCACACATACATATGGATAAAATCATTACAGCTTATTTCCTAATAAACGTGGAGCAAAACTTTGGTTAGCTTGCTTGCTTTGTTTGTATATTGTACAAAATATAAAATATACAAGTTAAACTATGCCTATATATATATATATATATATATATAATATATATATTGTTTAAAGATGTCAATCTTATTTTCAAAGCTTGTATAAACAACTATACACACAAAGCAAGCAAGCCAACCAAAGTTTTACTTTGCAGGTTTAAGAAATCAGCTGTAATGATTTTATTCAGTTTGGCAAATGTATGAGCCCGTTAAAAAACGAACAAACTGAAACTAAAGTTGCTAACTTCACTACCTAAACAAAGGGAACAGTTTGGAAGTCCCATATACTGAAATGTGACCAACAAAAATACTTATAGATTTTGTTAACACTGCCATGTATGTAAATATTCTTCGCCTTTTTTACGAACACAAAATTCAAGGATCCCACATTTGCCTTTAATTATCTATACCAACATTGCTGTACTCTTGAATATCAGCACCGGATAGCAAGCGCTGTTATCGACGGCTTACTTTACACCAGTAAGTTTGTCTCATGGGTAATTGTGTTTTATCGCTGTTGTTTTGTTGCTTCTGGTGGACAAAGGCGGCCGTACATTGACCTATGTTTTACTTTTTTCAAATTGTTATTTGGATGGAGAGTTGTCTCATTGGCACTCACATCACATCTTCCTATATCTTAATACATGAAATCTCTGTGCATCATCAAACATGTTAATGGCTATATATCGGGTAATTCAAACCCTTTTTTCCTTCGCATAGAAACAACTCTTCGTTAATCTGAGCATGGAAGTAATACTTTATATCACGAACTATAAATGAAGATACACAAAATGAAAAACTAAGCGAAATTGTGAATCCCGCATCGCACGAAAAAATGTGTTGTATTTCAGTAAATAACACGTGTTCGTGGTTGATTGTAAACACGTAGTAGTCCATCATGCATTGTGACTCATTTACTGGATTGGTCAAAAACCGAGGTAAAAATAAATTGCGTCACATGTAAATAAACAATTACATGTGCGAGAACATAAGAATGCTAATTTATGCATTTCCATTTAAGGTAGTGGTCCTGACCTGTTTAAGAATAATTAAGTAAACCTTCGCCTCTTATATAATTTGTTAAAAATTTAAGTTGACAAATGCGGTAACCTTGCATTTTCAACATTGAAAAATTGAACAATTAAGAGGGGATAGACATCAGTATCAACGAGGTGGAAATATTAATATTTAACACCACTGGGTTGGCATCACTGCTATTTTACTTTAAGCTCCGAAAGAACATTTTTTTCCATTGAGTGATAGACGTCTGATGTAAACCGGCAATGTATTATCGGTATATTAAATAAACCTTTCCGATATATGATATTAAATAAAATAGTAAGCTTTGGCATGTTACACTTTATTTTTCAGATGTTTTCTCCAGTACAAAATATGTCTCCTCAGGTTTCGAAACTTCGTCGTTTTCTTTAATTTCTTTCATTTGTGGAACGTTTGTGTCTGGTTGTGAAAGTTCATCGGGATCTAAAATGAAATACTTGTGTGACGAAGTCGTTGACATTGTATTACTTATAGCACTATCTCGAAAATATGAGTTGTAGACAATGTCACTATCGGTTTGTTCTAGCTTCCGGTTTGTTGAAGCGTCGTCTGCAAATGTCTGATACAAGCTACTCTGGTTGGATACTCGTCTGTTACCTGACGTATTGTTTCCGTTGCGAAAGTGTCTCGATTTAATACTTTCATATTTTGGTTCACTAAATGTTCTTGATAGAGCACCCGGTTCTTGATTTGACGAAACTTCATCATAGCGATGGTCACTTAGAGAACTATTCCTATTGGTTGCATTTGGCATGTCTATAGAATATAATGGATTGTCCGTCTAAAAATGAAAACGTTCAAAGTATTATTACTGATCCCTAATTTGTGAATGATCTGGCAATCTGATTCATTGTTGAAAGGTAAAAAGTTGCACGTTGCAATAACGCACTAAAATATCTATGTTTCAGGTTCCTTTTTTACATGAAAATTTACGAGTTTTTGATATACAGTGATGGCGGATGTCCACTGCATCACTAATTTACAAACCCATAATATAATTAGACAAGCATTTCTATTAAAGGAAATCAGGTCAAACATTTACTGGTAGAAGAACATAAAAAAACTTTAAATAAAAAAACAATTTTCTGATAACAAAATCTTCTCCATGGAAACTTCTTAAAAATCGCCATTAATAACTTCTCCCACTTGTTTATTACAAATGTATAGAGGGAATCATTTGTGCATGTATACGTCCAACGTATTTAAAGTTCATCCAGTCTACCACATTAAGATGGAACCGTAAACAGCATCTACATGTAATCTTTTGATTTTAAAGAATAACATAGGTTGGAAGCTAATTTAAGGTAAAACGATTGCAAACAAATTGAGCATTATGACAAAAGGTGTGTGCACATGCATTTACCTTAGTTCAGTTTTTTAAGACAAATAACACAGTACCTGATTAGATGCTGGTATAGCTACTTCTGAATTATTTTCTGTCAAAATCCTTTTCTGTCTGAAATAGGCAAACACGATAATTTAGCGATGCTGTAAATGAATGCGTGTTGAAATAATCTGTAGTAATTGATAATTAGTGTCTTAGTGTTTGTGTTCTTGTTCATGTGCGGTTGCTCTGGAGTATCAAAGTGGTGGGCATTTGATTGTTGGTGTTTCTGTGCACGTTTCTAAAAAAATTGTACCTACAAATTAAGTATTCTATCATGTAATTTTCGTACCGTTATTTTTTTCGTATTTTTTCGTTTTTCGCAGTTACATTTTCAGTTCGTTTTCGACTTATGAGTTTGAATGTTCTTTTGGTATCTTTCGCCTCTCTAGAATATGGAATAGTAATAATTAAGGTGTTGTTTTTTTGTGTGTGTAAGGTTATTTTACACGGACACATTAATTTCAAGACGTTTTGATTTTTTTAACTGTCCGCTGTTAAAAATATATGCTGTACTTAAACAAAATTTCGTGTTATTTTTACAAAGTTAAACAAACCTTTTTAAATAATATTTCCAGCCTAGAATAATTGCAAGTACAAGGATTACAGCAAACACTGCTCCGATACCAATACCTATAGCTAGGTCCTCCATAACAACTCCATTGTCAGACATATCGATAGTGGGTTTTGTGTGAAGTGAATTCCCAGTATTTTGACTGTTCTCCTTTGTTCCTTTGCTTGTATTATTGTTGGCTGGTTTGATTATGTGGCCTTTATTGTTTTTTGAATTGGTAAACGTAGATGTCGGTGTTATAGGTGTGGTTTTAAACACAGGAAAAGGTTCCCAAAAATTTGGGACAGCTGGGAAGTCACTTGGTTGGTAAACTGTAAAAAGAAGATGGTATTATTTTTTTGATATTTTTATTATAACATTTTACAAATGAAGCCTTTAAGTATTCACAATGAAATTTAAACTAAAAAGCTAAAACTTAAATGTCTTTAATTCAGACAAATGATGTCTACGATTAAGACCTAATGTTAATACGCTTTCTTTTGTTGAAAAATCTGGTATGTTGTGTAGTTACCAGAAACAAAGCATAAATTTCCGACCAAGTTCCACAAAACTATTGCCTGATTTTATTATGCCGGCACTTATGTAGTTTGATGCTTTTATATTTATAATAATATGTATCCTGCAATCAGTCAACTATTGTACAATTACCAGGTATACAAATAATGTTTTGCTTTATGTGTACTTGTACAAATAATTTCGTCGCCTGTTACCATGCTTCCATGTTGAGAAAGCAGTCATGTGGCTATTTCTAATAGCGTGACAGTTCATTTTGGGGTCCTTTTTGCGGTCCGCGTATAAATTATGTCGATTTCTTTGAAAAATTAGAGACAGTAATTAGGATTTTAAGAACTAAATTTTCAATCATCGGGTGTAAATTAATGGATAAAAACAATAAGACATCGTCGGAAAATATTAAAGTTATTTGTACTCGCTACGAAACAGGAGAAAAGTTCGGCGAGTCTAGCTTTTCGTCCTGTTTCTAAAGCCTATACAAATAATTATATATTTTCCGACAATGTACACACAATTTGTATATTTCTTTTCACCGAACCTTTATCTCTGATAGTTTCAAATCATAGCCGTTTTTTTGTAAAATAATTCAATTAAATAAAATTGAGAATGGAAATGGGGAATGTATCAAAGAGACAACAACCTGACCATAGAAAAAACAACAACAGAAGGTCACCAACAGGTCTTCAATGTAATTAAAACAATTTTTTTCTAGATTGTAAATATATGATACCAGCTGAGATTCGTTTAATTCGAAATGCATGAATTAGGCAGTCCAAAGAACAAGAGACGCAGTCATCCCTAAATAACATAAAGTTGGGGAAAAAATATGCCATGTTTCTTTCTTTCTTTTATTTTTACCAACCTTGGCCAGAACATATTTTGAAAGTAGCTGTACATCCAGGTCTGACGTAAAAGATTCCATAATGGTTAATTTCTTCAGCATTGTGTACGCAAGACGGCTTAGAGTAATGAATTACATCTACACAGTCCACATTTCTCAACGGAAATCCACAATCAGAATTATACCCTCCATTCCCTGAACATTCCACCTTCCTACAATACTGATAGCATCCATCTGTCAAGAAATAAAGAACACTATTAGAAGAAAGTATTAAAAAGAAGATGTGGTATGATTGTCAATGGGACAACTCTCCACAAGAGACTGAAATGACACAGAAGTTATAACTATAGGTCACAAATGCTTATTTTGTATTCTCTTTGGTTTTTTCTTTGTTTAAATTCTATCGATTAGAATCACACTGATTCAAAGAATAAATATTTGAAGAAATATTAGGTTTTTCATTGTGCATTAATTTGTATGTCTATACAGAACACAGAACTTTTACTTTAAGATATTTATTTAGATTATAAGTGATACAATACTATCAAATCTGTTGAATGTTTATTTTCGAAATTTTGTCCAGTTTATATTTTGAGAGTTTAGGTTTTTTGGTTTGGATAATGTCTTATGTAGTAAAATTATTCAATTTTACTTTCAGATATGTTTATAATGTTCATTGACAGTCAATTTTAAATCCTCATTTGTATCTAAGTCGTATTTTTACAGTTTTAGGTACTTATAGTTCGAGTCCTCTAAAACATACGTAAGGTATTATATATCTTCCCAAAATTTTGTCTCAAAAGTACTCTATGAGGAATATCCCATAAACATGTGTCGTGCATACTGTACTTGATATGATGTTTATATGATAACCACTGGGTCTGTTCTGCTGTAAGTGGCTTGTAAACCACTGTAGTTATAATTTTTCCTGTAGCTCATACGATATAAAATGAGGTTATTTCAACTGTATTTTTTTAACACCAAAAATTAAGGAACTATAAACGGTGTTTATATATCTCAACTTGTACGATTCGCTCGTGTATGTAACAATGTTTTAGATTTTAACGAGAGAAATTTATGTATTACTGAAAAATTATTACACCAGGGTTTTCGATATCACAAACTAGTCAAAACATTTACTAAATTTTATCATCGGTATAAAGACATCATTCGTAAATATAGCTCAACATGCAGACTTCTTATACGTTCAGGTATTTCACATCCAATGTTTTATGAAAATATTCTTTATAAAGCACAAAGGTGTCAGTATTCACCTCATAAACTTACAAAACCTTTGAATAGACTTATTAAGAAGGGATATAATTACGATACTGTTGTCAAGTCATTAAAGATTGCATATTTTGGCGTTAATATTGAGTCACTGATAAGGTCTTTGCGTCGGAACTAAACACATTTATTCTAAAAAACAGTTGTTGGCATGACACGGGTTATGTTCTTCTCATATATGTTATGATGGTATGATACTAAACCCCTTACGGGAAGGATTGTGTCTGATGTTCATATGATGAAATCATAATCTTTCAGTCAGTTTAATTGAAGTCTGAGCTGGCATGTCAGTTAACTGCTAGTAGTCTGTTGTTATTTATGTATTATTGTCATTTTGTTTATTTTCTTTGGTTACATCTTCTGACATCAGACTCGGACTTCTCTTGAACTGAGTTTTAATGTGCGTATTGTTATGCTTTTACTTTTGTACATTGGTTAGAGGTATAGGGGGAGGGTTGAGATCTCACAAACAAGTTTAACCCCGCCGCATTTTTGCGCCTGTCCCAAGTCAGGAGCCTCTGGCCTTTGTTAGTCTTGTATTATTTAAATTTTAGTTTCTTGTGTACAATTTGGAAATTAGTATGGCGTTCATTATCACTGAACTAGTATATATTTGTTTAGGGGCCAGCTGAAGGACGCCTCCGGGTGCGGGAATTTCTCGCTACATTGAAGACCTGTTGGTGACCTTCTGCTGTTGTTTTTTTATTTGGTCGGGTTGTTGTCTCTTTGACATATTCCCCATTTCCATTCTCAATTTTATTGAATTCTTTCAGATGGATTTTTGGCGCATTTCGCATATTGGTTAATTTATTCTAAACGTTTAAATTATGTTCAATGTAGACCTGTCGTTTATTTCGAAAAAAATGAACAGGTGGTCTGTTTAAACAAGTCTTATTTTTGTTCCCCGTCATTTTATTTTAGTAATGAAAAAAATTGAAGTAATCATGAATAGTTGATCTTAACAAAACTTATTTGATATTGCTTTCAAAACCTATAAAAGTATCAACGAGTATTTGTCGCTTGATCGTCTAAAAAAATTTTGCACATGTGAATTAATGGTCTATTATTTGTTTTACGTCCAGTGGCAAATACTTCATGTATATTGACATCAAGGACCAATTAAAAAATGAAACACTTGTCCCCGTCTGACTTGGTTTTTTTTCACTTTGTCCGCTCAGATTTTAAAGTTGGATAAGTAAAAAAAATAAAATAAGATATATAGAAAGCTGCATATCAATAGTTAAGCTAAAACAAGTTATTCAAAAATTGACGTACTGCAACCGTCATTTTTTCTTGTTAAAAATTCAGAATTTTAAACCATGTTAAAAGTCGGATGTTAATCATTTGCAATAGAGAGTATGCATGTAAGGACTGTAAGGGCATGCATATCTACAATGAGAAACTTAATAGTTTTCAAGGGATTTTAAGTCTAAATAGCTATTTATATGGTTTTCGTATGTGAAATTCAAAAGGCTCTCAAAATAATAAACCACAAGTTACAAAACAATCTTTTTCGTGACGTGATATAAATATCTCCATTTGAGGGAATTTCCTTATATTATATCTTACCGTGTAATACTATGATATACTATATACAAGCATTGAGTGTATTCGTCACTATCTGTCAAATTTGACATTTATGTATATTTTGATGTGAAATATTTACCTAGTAAGATAAACTGATGAGCCAAAAACAAGAAATATTGATCCCCTACCCCCTATTTTTTAACATTGAACAAAAGAAAAGATCATCTTACCAATGTGTAGAAATAAGTGCACTAACTTTTCTAAAAGCTAGTTTTTAAAACAAATCATTTCTTCAAAAATACAGATCGTTTATGAGCATTTATAGCTATACATATATGACAATTGTATAGTATTTAATTTCATATCTGAATATCTGAATATATGAATATAAAAGATGAAAACAACATGTAATATTTATTTCTTGTCCGAAGCGTAGGGTAAATTTAAACTGACCTTTACAACAGTGGTTATCCGGACAGTTCATTGTCATTTTTCAGTCTTTAACTGTATTCCTGTTTTCATTGTTTTGTCACTACTAATTTGTTTGGTTGTTAAGTGAAGTGTGGTATTACGTACATAGGCCTTCCTCGGATCAAATGAATCATATTTTAATATACATGTACACTAGCCTCAGGCAGTATTGTACAGAACGCTACATCATCCTAAATTAAAATCACAAGGAGAAATATAATTTGATTTTTCCCGGAAGAGATATTCCTGCTTGTAATGGTTAATCTCTATTTCACAAAATGTCTAATTAAAATGCTACAGTTCTACTGTTCAAAAATTGACACCTCAGTACTGCAATAACTACATTTACCTAACTGCATTTACTTATCTGCGTATAATAACATGTAAGAATCGTTATGTTGTATGATTCCGGCTATTTCGGAAATCTAATAGTATATAAAATTCTTTAAAGAATTAGCACCAACTGAATTTATTGGATTTTTTATCTCAATTTTTGATTTAAATTGACTTATGAACCCAGGCCGAAAAGGACTGTAGATATTCCATTGTTTAAGTAGAGCAACGTATTTAATTTAGCATAAACCTGACGTGACAATGACATGTTCGACATTGTATGTTTTCCTGAGAAATTACATAACTTTGAATTTATCTTCAGGCTATAAAATATATGTTTATAAACAATGTTAAGGATATTTATTTGTACACTATATTCAAATAAAATGAACAATTAAATTTGAAAATTACAAGATTTCATTTGTTGTCAAAATGCTTTGAACACCGATATAAAAGTCCCAGTTTATGCTAATGAGGAGGTTATTGTCTAAAGGTTTCTTTATATGAGCAATTGAAGTCCCCTTATTGAAAGTATTGAAAATCTGAGTCATATGTGTCAAGAAAGATGCTCCATTTGTCGGAGCCAAAAACAGTTTTCCTTATCCCCAAATGAAGTGACTTGTGATATTTAAAATGAAATACGGCGGGCGGAAAAAGTAACTGCTGAAAATTCCGTGAAATTGTTTTCAACCCACTGTCAATATTCAAGTGTATTCTGGGGTTTAATCAATCTTATGGAGTCCTTTTAATGACATGCTATTTACATGTAATCCACCGATATCAGTTCCTAACTCAAAAAAGCTGTAAAAAGGGATATAATTGCTTAAAGCTATATATTAAAACATTAACAAATTATTTTTTTGCAATAATTGGTTTTCAAATGTTTTTGATTGTTTATAAACAAACTGAGTTGTTACGTAGTTATTTATTTTTAACTGTATTTTAATTATAAGTCTAAAACGATGCTCAACAAATTTAAAGTGTTATTTACTGTTTACGTATAGAAAGTCAACAAAAGCTGTTGTCTTCTTCAGTGCTAACCATATATCTACCTAGTAGTTCTGTCTGTTTATCGTTAGGTCCGAGGTTAGTACTAGTGTTCCTGGTATGCTGTCTAAGCAGATAGAAGAGTCAAATGTGAAACTAAAATTGAGAATGGAAATGGGGAATGTATCAAAGAGACAACAACCCGAATATAGAGCAGACAATAGCAGCTGTTTATACTTTTTCCACGAAAAAGGGTGGATATAAAATTAAGAACATCTAATTGCAATGCGCTGTAACATCATATTTTTTAATTTTCAAATCTATTTCATCAACGTAAATCTATTTTTTATAAGACTTGTGTCATGGCCAATAAGTGTATGGAAATTGAATATATAAAGAACATTTTATACATAAATTTAATTCTATGAAATTTAGGTCTTTCCAACGGTAAGATTATGTAGTCCTCTGTCATACGCGTAGTTGTTTCACACAAAGTACTTAATATGTGTAAATGATTTTAATATTTACAATTTTACCTATGCTTGGTTGCATGATACTTTCCTCAAACGTCTTCGAGAGTATCGAGAACTAAATTTGCGATAGCAAAAACTTTAATACTTAAATGTTGGCCTGCAAAAACACACATTTACACTACTCAGAGTTATAAAAAAGAAGATGTGGTATGATTGCCAATTAGGCAATTCCCCACGTGAGGCCAAATATGACACAGAAATTAACAATTATAGGTCACCGTACGGCCTCAAACAATGAACAAAGCCCATACCGCAAAGTCAGCTGTAATAGGCCCCGAAATTACAATGTAAAATAATTCAAAGTATTTTTGTGATGTAACGTTTTGAAAGCGTACGAACATTCGCTCAATCATCGACTTATTCGTGATTTATATCTGCAAACAGCGGGGTAAAAATGTTGGTAACATAATCAAGGATCCGCTTGTCAAATATTTGCTTTCAAACAAAGATTAGTTTAGCTATTCTGTTACGTTCCCATTATATCATATAGCTCCAAATGTTTCTGAGCATTCTGGATTTTAGATTATTTGGGTTTAACCGTTCCCAAAAAAGCACATCCAGAAAAGCTGCACTTAATCCTGGTATTAATAATGAGATTATTTACAACAACACTGGGTCGATGCCACTGTTGGTTGATTTTTTATTACCCCAGTAGTCAGATCATCTGTGTTGACATGAATCATCATTGATATTGTCATATTTATAAGTTAATTGTTTTCAAATCTTTTATTTTTAAATACTACGGATTTCTACTTCAGGAATAGATTACCTTATCCGTATTATGCAAAACTTTAAGAACTTTTTGGTCCTCAATGCTCTTTAACTTCGTACTGAATTTTGCCTTTTAACATTTTTTTGATTCGAGCGTCACTGGTGAGTCTTATGTTCACGAGAGGCGCAAATAAAAGCATATAATCTTGGTATCTATGATGAGTTTATTATTAATTGTAATATTCATTTATCGACGACAACTCGTTTTTATGTTTAGCAGCATGTGCTCTACATTCAGAGACACGCTAAATGGAGAAGTACGAGTGCATCCAATGAAGTAATTTATTGTGTGATAGTTCCATTAAATGAAAACAATCTTTTATCTTTCCTCAATAGGGATGGTTGCCTACCACACAAACTAAGATTCTAAATGATTAAGTCAAGCTATGATGCCGACTTAACTGTATCTAATGTACTCAATCTCTAGTTCGATTGGATAGATGAGTTCAACATAGTCACCAAATTTTAAATTCTTTAGTGACAGAGCATCATGTATATAGCGTTGTCAGTTTATTTTTGATTTATGAGTTTGACTGTCCCTCTGGTATCTTTCGTCCCTCTTTTAAATAGAAATCCACGTCAGAGGAAAGGACAGATAATGTCATGATTTGCCTCTGATATTTAGTAATGCGCGTACTTCAAATTTTAAATGTTTCCCAGTGTGTGCTAAAATCAAACTCAAGCAATGCTTTTTGTGTTATCTAAAGAAAAAAAGGACAATGTTGATATTACAGCTCGTTCGCTCTGCCCATGTTTATATTAACGTTTGGGTTTCCATGAGCGGTAAATTATTAAGTCAGGGATTTCTTTGCCACAATTGGCTTCACTTAATTCTTTCATAATGACATATATACAAAGATTTTGTTTGAAAACTTGGTTGGAATTAAGATACGAACCGAATATACTTATCAATCCTTAAGATAAGCATATTCTAAATGATTTCGAATTCAACACTGTACTTAAAAATATTCAAATAATGTTTTTATTGGTATAAATATTGATTTTGTTATCAGTTAATTTCAACCATACTAAATATTATTGTTATACAGTTGTTATACAGTTGATGGTACTAAAATCTGTCGATACCGATATTTTGATATTGTATGTAATGTCAAGTCGTTACACTAAAGTTATTGGATGTTGGATGTGTACTGATAGATATTTTAGTCTTAATTACATGATTTTTGTATTTTTTGTTATTGGCCCTACACTTTCTGGAAGCTATTGCGAGTACTTTCTGATATTACTGTGTGTCTTTTTTTTCCGTGTGATAATAGATAAGCTTCTATGTCTTGTCTGTGCTTTTGTTAGATGTTTTCTGCTTCGGATCGATCTGAGGAGTTAAACACTTTTCAACTGATTTTCATAGTTTTTTTAAACTCTGTTCCAGAACAATTGTCTCATTGGAAACCATAACATCTATCCTTATTTCAATGTTGATTGATAATCAAATGCAAATTTTTGTATCTGATGATTGCTTGATCAAAGCAGCCTCGCGTCTTCGAGAAGTTCTTAATGTACAACCACATAACAGATTTGATATTTTGATATGATGAATTATTCCGTCGTGACTGTCCATTTATATTCGTTACTGAGTTTTGAACCTGCTTCCATATGTATTAATTTTCAACACCGCAGTCAACAGATTTCACACTTTGCAAACAAAAAAGCAAGCATTTTAAAATTTTAATGAATTCAGATAGAAACTGGAACAGATAAAAGTAAAGTAAATGAGCTACCAAAAGAAAGAAGAAAGATTAATCTTTCAAATTGTGATAATTTCCTTATGACTAAATTATTACATAATTTATTACAGCTTTGTTTCTATTAATTCAAATGGAACAAGAAGAGCAGCTATTACAGGCTCAGAACTTACTTTTACAAGTAAAATATTATTTTTTGTCAATTTTTCATATCAAGAAACATAATGAAAAGCATAAACGCGCCTCGTACACCAACACTGTAGGTACACGTATTTTGGGAAAGCAACTTTTTCTTCATTATTCTGATTTTTTATGTATCGTCTGAGTTGTTGTCACACGAATGTTTACTCTTTAACCATTTTGTTTTCTATATGTCATATTTTACCGCATTTGTTGCTTTCCACACATCCTTCCTTTTGTCTATATTATTATGATATTCTCCTGGAAAGAGCTCTTTTTGAATAAAAGGGATCAACGAACCCATTATCTTACCTTTAAGATAGATCAATAAACATGGGCATAATTATGGGTGATTATTCAGACTAGTGCACACATTTTACAGTTCAAACAAGGCAATGCCGAGCGTGGCACCCCCTCGTATGTAACATATTGGGGACAAATATGGACACTATATTTGCACATGCAGAAAATGGTAAATTGAAAATGCATATTTGAAACATAAACTATTTTTTTAGAAATCAACCAAAACATTCAGTAACTGGAAATACCTTTATTATTGTATTTAGAACCAGCAGGTAAAAACATGAGCAACCAATTTTCTGTGTATTATGCTATTTCAATGAGAAAAAAACAAGTTCATCTGCATGACCTTGACCTTTGGCCTTGAACGTAAAAACTGTCAGATCATTACAAGGAGGAACACTATACCAAATGTGGTTAAAATCTTTTGAAGCATATTGGTTTTAGAGTGTCCACAAGGGTGATATTGCCTTGTATTACAACTGCCACTGTGACCTTGACCTTTGAACTTTAAAGTCAATAGCGCTTAAGATATTCTTAACGAGCAACACCATACCAAGTTTTGAGCATTTTGCCAAATTGGTTCTAGAGTGTCCATAACAATTTTATCTGCACGCAACTTACATGTCTTTTAGACATCGTATGGCTATCGCACCATCATCGTAATCCATCGTGTAGCCTTCGTAATCCATCGTGTAGCCTTCGTGATCCATTGTGTAGGCTTCGGGTGAGAAATGAAGCTTAAATATCGTCTTCGATTAACCTTCGTATGTCCATCTTTTGCTATCGTATATAATGTCGGCACCATCGTATAAACTTCGTTATTCATCGTACATGCATCGGTCACCTTTTGGTATTTTGATGAGATCGGGACCAACTTCGTACGAACTTACAATTTTCGCATTCGGGTGTCAATCGTATATAAAAATCGGGACAGTGTGACGCGGGCATTACGTAGTTTATCATATTATGATTTATACTGAACATTGAAAGTGAAGCAATTTGGTTAACTGATTTGATCCACAAAGCTCTTTCTTATACAGGTAAAAATGACAAATTTTCTTACCTATGACATGAAATCAAACAGACTTCGAAAAATTTAATTGCACGTATTTGCTATCTATTTTTATCTATATCTATATATAAAAAAGAAGATGTAGTATGATACCCAATGAGACAACTGTCAACAAGATACAAAAATAACACAGACAGGCCGTACGATGACCTATAGTTTTTAATATTTGTGTCATTATGGTCTTTTGTGGATAGTTGTCTCATTGGCAACCATACCACATCTTCGTTTTTATATTAACAACTATAGTTCACCGTGCGGCCTTCAACAATGAGAAAAGCCCATACCGCAATATACGTATGTTTATTACGTGTTATAAGACGAATGGAAGTCTTCGGAGGTCACCTGGATGGTTAATTAGATGGCGTCTAGACTTAAATTCAAACGAAATTCTGATACATATTATTAAGTCCGTAAATTGTTTAGTTTCTTTGACATGGATTAATTAGGATATACGTTTTAGTAGGTTATATATTACATTTTGTAAATAGAAAACATGAATTTAGCAAATTATGCTCCTCTTATAAAATATACGTCTTGAAGCTACTAAAACAAATCATGTCTAGTCGTACTTATCTTTCGTTGTTTTAGTAAATTTTTCAATCAAGACTCAACGTCTATTCGGAGTAAGCCCTTCTTAACATACAGTATTATACTATAACTATTAAATTGGGATTTAAATTGTAACCTTTAATTATATGTAATAATTTTCATGCATAATACACTTTTTTCTTACCACAAAGCGAGAGGTTTAGCGCTTAATTCCAGGTTGAGTTCACCATTTTCTACATTTGAAAATGCCTATACCAAGTCAGGAATATGACAGTCTTTGTCCATTCGTTTTTCGTGTGTTTTGTCATTTGATTTTGCCATGTGATAAGGGACTTTCCGATTGGATTCTCCTCTGAGTTTTGTATTTTTTTGTGATTTTACTTTTTATGATATGGTACAAAAATCAACCAAAAACTTATAAAAACGTTTTAGTCTAAGACGACTTTTTGAATGTTTATATCATTGAAAAAACTCAAAAATATCTCCCTTTGGTGCAAATATGCCAAATATGTCTCTTTTTTTTTTTTATCTCATCGATAACCTATATTCTTTATTATTATTTTTCTGTAAGCTGTACTTAAACTAAACAATTATAAAATTTAAGCAATTTCTGTAATTAAGTTTTTTTCTTTTTTTCGATATTACCTCTATTTTTCATATTAGTTCAACAGAAAAAAAGGTACTCAACAAAAATGCATGCTTTTTTCGAAGGTGTAGATTGTTAACTAAAATAAACGATGACCTCAAGTTTTTTTCTATTTAGTATATGATAAAGTTCATTTCTAGAATTAAAACAATGAAAACTCCTACATATAAAACACTCGAGCCCCTTAAATTGTAATCGCAGATTCGATTCTCTGATTTTTATAACTTATAGTTGATCACCACAACAAGATTAAATTTCTTGCTTGGGCCAGTACGGCGAAAGTGAGAAAAGCAATCGAGTTGAGATGACTAAAGATTAATCTGTGAATCACTATTTAACCCAGGACGAAGTTACGCCACCTAGCCCCTTACTCTCTAGCGATAAGTTTTTATATCACTCGTATCCGCTGAAAAAGGAAATTATTAGTCGAAGTAAAACTCGTTAAATACCGATAAGATCAATTTCGGTTTAATTGATATGTATATTTATCTAAAATATGAAATGAACAATACTATTTAGCTATTTTCATAAATATCTGCACATCCAAGTAGACAAAATTTTCAATATTTAAAAAAAAAAAGTAAATCTCAAACTCAATTAAAAAAGGAAAGTCCATTATCAAACGGCAAAGTTAAAGCTAACGAATGGATAACAACTCACATTTTCCTGCCTTGGTACAGGCAATAATTTAACTTTATCCAAGATGTCATAGTTCCTTTCGGCTGTCTGCATGATTTAGCGTAAAGTTTTATGATACTCCATAATAGTTTTGTGAGAAAATTTTGTAAAAGTAATATTGAGTTAATGTGTTTAGGTACATTATATTTACTTTAGAGGTCTACTTAAAACTTTAAAAGCAAGATAACCTCATCAAGATAACCTCAACAAGATAACCTCAACATTAAAACATGGTATTGATTTTACATGTCTTCATTCTATTGATACTATTCATACAACGATTATTTGATTTTTGGAGTGATAATCTAAGTTCTGCCCTAATGGTACTATGACTAATTTCATTTTTCATCATAAACATATTCATTTCCTCACGTACACTGGACATCTCTTTTTTATTATCGTTTTATTTTTCTTCTATCAGAGTTTCAAATACAATAATTCTTTCATCCGCTTCTGTTGAGAATACTTGCATGTTTTCCCTAATATATCCACTTCCTTGTCGAAATAACTTTCTGTCTCTTTCAGTTAATCTGTCATGTCTGTCACAACGTTCGTGGTTTTTGCAAACACCCTTTTTATTTCTGACATTGATACTTCCATATCGTCTGCTACTTTTTTCAAATTCTCGTTGAATCGATTTTCTATTTCGTTTATCTCATATCTCACAGTATTCATGTTGTTAAGAAAGACTTTTTCCAATTCATCCTTCACGGTGTTTATTTTGTTTGTATGAGCCTTATCCAATTCATCCTTCACGCTGTTTATTTTGTTTGTATAAGCCTTATCCAATTCATCCTTCAAAATGTTGATTTTGTTTGAATAAGTCTCTTCCATGTCGTACATTGCTTATAACTCTGTCTTAAGTCGAAGCTCCAGTCCTATTTTTATAAATTCTACTTGAACAAACGATACGACGTACATTATCATTAGTCCGACCAGTGAACAAACCCATGCTGCTTCCATGAATAATTAACTTCTAAGTTATGATTTAATGTCCAAGCAAGTTTGATTTAGTTTTTTTTTTTAAATATCATACCACAACAGGATATAAAAATATGGTTTAAAAGGTTGATATGATAAGAAATAGATTATCTGATTATATAAATACAATTGCAAGTTCTTGCATGTAAATACGATGTAAATAAAGTCAATTCTATAAGCTCCGCCTCTATGCATCATATCTTCAGGTTCTTATAAATTTCTGCACAATTTTGAGGTAATGAGTAATGTATCCAACAAATGCAATCCATGTATATCTTCGACCATCTTTCAAATTGAAAATCTACAAAAAGCTAGTTCAATGTATAGTATTTGCAAAATATGTTCATCTACTCCGCTTTCAAAAAAGTCTAATAGTTTTATTTGATTGGAAAATTATGTGAGTGATTCAAATTCTATATCCAGTTTTGATAATGAAGTGAATAGAATGAACTTATTCCTACTCTTTATGTCATTGATCTCTACAATGCTGATCCTGACCTGTCAAGACTTCCCATCGAAACTGCGACGTTAAGTGAAAACATTCAGTTGGGATAACATATTTGCCAATGAAACTAAGATAACAAAAGCTCCGAACTTATTTTGCAGAAATTAGTATGAAAAAAAATCCTGTTTATTTTGATGAAATTCATGAATTCCTCCCAAAAGTATGCGGAAAATAATTAATTAAATAACAATTAGACCTTTTAATTAAGCACATGCACAGTATAATATTTTAATGTTATAGCAATGGGATATAAATTTGACCAACATACAGTGTAGTATAGTTATGTTTAAACTGAACTTTCACTGATTTTGGTATTTAATCTTTAATTTGATACATGAATGTTTGAAAAAGATCTACAACATGGGTAGTAAAACACTGGTGCATAAAACATATTTGTATCACATAAGTTGATAAAGTTACACATTACGTTTTTATTAATGTAATTTCTAGGAAATCGGACTCAAAATTAGATTAGAGAATTTCTGATAGCGGTTTTCTTCGCAATAGAAAATAGGATAGAAGAAACCAAGCCGTTATAGAAAAAATTGAGTCGAAAAAAAATAATGTCATTGCCAAAAGTAAATTGACTAAAGGAGTAGGTCCAGTAAGACCGCTTTTTGGCCCCAAAATATAACAGTTTTACAAAATTGTTAAAATGTAAACTTATAGTTATTTATTGGACAGTTGAATGCTTCTGCTACATAAATATTGGCTGTTTTTGACAATACAATGCACATATATCGGGTTGTAGCACCATTAAGTCATGACAAATTACTGAAATCTTCAAAATCCTATCATTTCGGTTAAATTTTAGACGGTTTCCGTGTAAAAACGAAAGTAGCCGCATTCGTGATCATCCTTAATATTGAACTGTAAGTTGTATTTTATGATAATACATAACATACATAAAGGTTGTGGATGAACACGGATGCGGCCACTTTCATTTTTGACAACATATGCAACTATTACAGTCATAATCACGTTCGATAACTCTGCATGTGACTGGTTCAATTAGGATTTTTTTTACTGGTTACCTGATGAATTATTTAAATAAAATTGAAAAATATATTTAGTTCACCTCGGTTTATATCCATTCGATGTCTTCTGTTATGAATATAAAATAATATTGCAAAGAATTTCATTGATAATCGGACAACACTAACAGACATAGGTATTGTCAAAACATGCATCTACATGGGTATTGTCAAAACTTACATCGTGATTAGGTGCCATTTTTGTTTTCTTTGATCACGTTGATGTTATGACTTAATTAATATCTCCTTAATCTTGCTATGTCTAAGGCTATTCTTATAGTTACAATACCGTGTCATATTTAATTGCAATATAAACAGAGAAAATAAATTGAATTATGTGCATTAACAAAATAAGTGTCGAACATCCTCTACGTTTGAAAATTATTTGTTCGCCATTTTTCAAAATTTTATAAAAATAACAACAGCATGTTTAAGCTTGATAAAAAGGAACCAATGTTCGATTACATGCTGCTTTAAGGTAAGACAATGAATGAAAACTCGAGCATCCAACAGTTATTTAATTTTCATAGTAAAAATCGTACAAACAATATTTTTACCATGTCGCCCCACGCTGTCAATCTGGTCGCCATCTTGAAAAATAATAGCAGATTTTCTGAAAATAGCTTATTTTCAAATCAATTTGGAAGGGACATAATAGAAAATTAAACTATTCTATATACGATATTTCAAATATTCATGAATATAATAATAAGCACAAAGACCCACAATTATTCCATCTGTTTTGTTTAAATCGCAATTTAAGGTTAAAGACGACAGAAAATCCAATATTTATCGTAGTTGTATGATTTAACAGTTTGAACTATCGAGGCAACAAGACAAATTTTCAAAAGCATTTGGAAGGGAGAAGATCAAAATTTAAACTATTCCAAAAGGAATATTGATATTTTTAAATATATGAGGAATTACTACAAAGACCCACACTTTTAGTATCATGAACTTAAAGTAATGTATTTCATCGATTCCAGAAAGCCCCTATGCATTTCTATACAATTTACTTGGGCTTGATACGGGTGATGTGTGACGTCACAAAAGTCACGTGATGACTGCTATAGTTGGATATGAAACCATCTGAAAAGTGACGTTTTTTTGCCTATGTGAGAGATTTTTCATATTTGAGCTTGAATTGACTAAATCAGTTAAAATCTTTCACAAAAAATAAATGAAGCAAGCGAATTAGACACTTAAATATTAAAAATTGGTTAAAATCTTTCGTCAGATGAAACTGAAATTTGAGGCCAAAATGAGTCCTTACCGAACCTACTCCTTTCCAGATTTGGATTATAGAAATATTTGTACATAAAAAAAACATTGTCATTCCCAACCCTTATTTTATTTTTAATATTGCCCTCCCAAAGTATTATTAACCGACCTTTCTTAGAAGCAGTAGACAAGAAATTTCACATACTCAAGAATACATGTTTAAAAATAAAAGTGTTGTGCCATTGAAGGAGTATAATATAAATGAGACTATTGAAAATCCTCCTAAAAAAGTAGCACCTTGATCCTGTTTTTTTTAGAGACACTGTGTTTAGAGAGGATTTTTTTTTATGAAAAACAACTATAGAAAGTAAAATATATTCATCTTTTTAAAGTATTGGCATTCTACCCAAAAACTTCACGGGGATATTTTCTATGGTGCTAAAAATAAAGTAAAGTTAATCTTCTTTTTTACATAACGCAGGTTTAAAAGTTTCCTAAATTCGAGTCAGAAACGTCGAGAATAAACATGTACATTCTTTACGTTACGTTTATCCTTCTAACAATCCAATAAAAATCATTTAAAAAAAGCAATTATGAGTTAGTATACAACTAAACTAATAATAAGAAGATGCGGTATGAGTGCCAACGAGGCAACTTTCCATCCAAGTCACAATTTATTAAAGTAAACCATTATAGGGCAAAGTACGGTCTTCAATACGGAGCTTAGACTCACACCGAACACTAAGCTATAAAGGGACCCAAAAATTATTAGTGTTAAAAAAATAAAGGCAACAGTAGTATACCACTGTTCAAAACTCATAAATCAATGGACAAAAAAACAAAATCGGGGTAACAAACTAAAACTGAGGGAAACGCATTAAACCATTCAAACGGGAAAACCAACAGTCTAAACTTCAGATTCCGGTCTTAGGACAGGTGCAAAAAATTGCAGCGGACTTAAACGTAATCATGGTACCAAACCTTCACCCTTATCTGAATCAATAGTGTAACATCACAACATAGAAAGACACATTATAACATATCAATTAAAATGGCTTAACTCAATCAAAAGACATATTAAAACATGTGCCGTACATACACTGAACGAATACATGTGATCTATGATACAATGTAAATACAATATCAATAAATAAATTATTGTTTCGTCTCCAGTTTAAATAACCATCAAGGTATTCTTACTTAGAATAAAGTTGAATTTAATATCTTCAGAATAAATATTGCTGATGAACGTGGCTGCAAAAACTGATGTCGATCCTCCATGAACTTCTTCGTTTATAATATAAGGTCCATCATCATGTCTCACAAAGAGTAGATCTCCCTTTTGTAAATCAATAGGGAAGCCAAAACTGCCAGTGTTCCAATTTCTTCCATATGCTAATAATAGTCTGTCAGTATTTTTCCAGAGATAAGCGTGAATATGTTTATTTTCAATAGATCGAATTGTACAGGAAACAAAATAAATTCCTGCTTTCGGAACGAAAAAATAACCCGTAGCTGGATCGTATCCCTCTCCGATGTTCAAATGGACGTTGTCAAACTTTAGTATTTCTCCATGGGTTAATGGTATCGCCCTTTCATTTGTAAAAGTAGCTGAAAATGCTGGTCGTATTTCTGAAATATTAATGAATTTCAATGAACTATACTTTGATATTGAATTCTATTTTAGGAATGAGCTTCTTAAGTGTGCATCATTTAAATAAAAGATTAATTTAGGTCTTCACCATTCACAATGTTTGTTTTAGAAAGTTAAAAAACTTTTTTTTTTAGATTTGTTTAAAGATACAATGATTTTAAAGTATTGATAAAAAAAAGAGTTGTAAAAGTGAAACAAATGTTTTACCTGAGTCCAAATAATGTGTATGTAGGCAACTATAGACCACAGTACGTCCTTTAACATAAAGTAATATACATACAGTACCATTAGTGTTGTTCGTTCGTGTCTATTGGACCTATGTTTTGGGTTTTTTTTCTATGGCTGTCTTTTGCATGCTAGTGTCTAAAGAAACGTTTTTCTTGTTTAAGGGGGAATTTGCTATTATTGGCAGATGTTTTGACATTCTCTTTTAAACTATTTCACCATTTTATACACATGGAGATTTTGAAAGTTTTAAAAAATGAATTTAAATGTCTAAACCTATTTTATTGTCGATATAGAAGGATCGGACACTGTAATATATATATAATCAAAGAAGGAAACCAAGAACATGAAGCTTGAGTGTGATAATGGCGTTGTCGACCATCATTAAATTAAGTATTCGGTAAATCGAGTCGAACAGAACACGTCCTTGGCACACAAGGGAGTCAATTCAAAGATCTGGACGAAGAATCAATCGAAAGAAACTATGTTTAGAAATGTATTTACTCAGTCTTAAAAGACTTAACGTTATTGTTCAGGTATTGAATTTTTACCATAAAATATGATAACTTTTCCGCATTAAACTTTCTCAGTGTACAATACTATGATCGATCTTACCTGTTTTCATTCTATATATACTATTCATACAACGATTATTTGTTTTCCGAATGGACAATTTATAATCTGTCCTCATAGTTAACAGAGTGGTGTTAATTTTCGTCAGCGAGATCAACATTTTCTCTTTCACCTCAGTCATTTCTTCTTTAATATCATTGTCTTTTTCGTTAATCACATTTTCTATCTCATTCTTTATCTTAATTATCTTGTTGTCCTTTTCAGTCGAGAAAACTTGTATTCTTCCATTCAATGTGTTTACTTCCCTGTTGAATCGACTTTCTCTTTCATTCATTTCAACTTTCAAATCCTTTACCAATTCTAAAATGTTGGTCTCTACGTTTTTCACATCCTTGAAGAATCGACTTTCTATTTCGCTGATTTCCGATCTCACAGCATTTATGTTGGTGATAAAGGTCTTTTCAATTTCATCCTTCACGCTGTTAATTTGTTTTGTATGCGCAGTTTCCATGTCGTGCATTGCTTCTCTCAAGTCTCGCATGTCTGTCTTGTGTCGAATCCCCATTTCCTTCATTTCAGTAAAAATGACATGAGAAAACGATGCGAAGGCTATCATTAGAACGAAAACAAAGCATGCCACATATTCCAACATGATTAATTATCTACCAAAATTAGACTTTAAAAGAATGTTAAACAACTCCTGCAATAAAACTATGTTTAGAGGGTTGATAAGATATAAAATATATTATCTGATTATGTCAATACATGTAGTTGGATGTAAAGGCATTTTAGTAAATCATACACGCTCCACCTTTATATAATGTATCGCATATTTCTCCTCATATTTGGCAGTTTTCAGGAAACCCGTTATATATCAAACGAATTAACAGCCTTCATAACTCTACCATCTTTTCATTGTAGTATTGTGTCGTTAGTAACAAAAAAAGCGTTTTATATAGTATGCAGGAAACAAACAAAAAATAATTAAATTTCTATTTTCATTTTTTTTAATCAAAAAGTGAATATTATATTATGACCCTATTTATACCCAAACGCCTTTGACCATCTCAATGCTGGTACTAGCCTTTCAAGACTTTCTTACAGAAATGACCAAAATGACTGAAATCTTGCAATTAAGGTACAAATATTGACAGTGAAAATAATATAATCAAAATTCCCTTCATCCATTGTAAAACAGACTGGTATAAATTAAAAGAGTATTTTTTTAACATATGCACAGCATAAACAGTTATGCTATACAAACAGGTTTCGTGGGAGATATTAATGAACAAATTTAGTATGGCTATCCGGACTTTCACTTTCACTTTTATATTGCTATACATAATGATCATTGGCAATAGCATTTTAATTATTTATGTTATTGATTAATCAAATGTTAGATGCAAGTTTGAAATAGACCTACATTATGGGAAGTAAAACAATGGCGCCCAAACTATTACCACATTATTGGAGTCAAAACAGTTCAATTTATTCACGCTATTTTCTATTTTTGTTTTTTTTTTAAAACAGGCTTTGAATTTGCTTTTATTATTTTTTAAACCGTATTTTTTAAAACCGTATTTTTGTCAATGGAAATAATGGAGAATATACTAACGGAGAATGACGTCGTGGCAGAGTGAAAAACGAATAACTTTTCAATTTGAATGATTTTAATGTTCTGATAAAAATAATATTATATCATTCCTCTATGTTTTGGATTAAACGCCAACATTTGTGTTATAAGTAAACATGACAATAAATTCACAGACACGATCACAGTTCAGAATACGCAGTAAAAAGGGATACCAGATGAAATAAATTAATAAAAGTCGTATGAATGAGTTAAATGAACGTCATCAATTGACGCACAATTCCAGGAAATTCGAACTTCAGCAATTAAAGGACCTTTGTAAAATAAATTCTTAAAACATCTGCTGAGTTTGGTCAAGATACACACGAAATACTTTGGTTATAACGAGTCCGTGCCTTGTTGATTGTTTCTTTTGACTGTTTGTCATTTTAACATATATTAAAATATAGAAAATTAAAGGTTTGGCAGGTAGGTGAAACTTACATAAATGAAGAGATAAATGAAAACTGTAGAGATTGATGCCCGATTTATATAGTTCCAAGGCCCTCAGTCGGCCCCAGAAGCGAGGAAGTAGCGCATCTATTTTGGGTGGGCAAATATCCACTTTTTGATATGGGACAAGCTCTGACGTCCCACGGCCCCAGCTTGTCTGGCTAAACAGCCGTCGGACGTCAGAGTAATCCCGGACTATCTTCATTAATGCACAGCGTCTGGTGTACCAAATTATAAGCCGGGTAACAAAGATATGATTTTACCTTCTAGCTATCAATGCTGAATTTTCATTTGATAATCATATCTCTTTTCAGTAAATACTTTAATCTCCTCCATCGCTTCAATCACTTCTGTGATATATCGAATCTCCATTTACGGTACGATGATTATCATCGGCAGGCAAATCAGGAACAAACTACAGCTTCAATCATTTTTATAAAGAAATGATTTAACAATGTGTATAGCATTAGTACATTTGTTTGTCGGTTCCCTGCTTTTGTACTTCGAAATCACTTTTTTATTACAAATAGACAAATGACTTACGCGATCTATCTATTGTAAAATATTTTATAAATGAGGCTTTTGTCAGCAATATTTATTTTATAATGAAGTTCATCGATTCCTCCACACTTGAATACATTGAACAATTTAATTGTTCTAGCTATAAAGTTCCGTACTGTTTGTTTTGTCGGATCAATGTTGGCATTAAAAATGTAATGCAGGCAATCAATGGAAACGTTGTTAATTTTAAATGAAATTGATTTATACAACTGTAAGGACAGTTTGCACAGTTTATGAAAAAGTCTAAATGACTTGTGTCCAAACGTTATTTTATGGACTGATATATCTGGTTTTAGGAATAAAAGGTAATTGAAATTTATACATTTTCTTACACATATGAAATTCTTTATGGTCATACGAAACTGTATCTCTATATATCATCGTTTCTTTGATTGTACGGAAACGTAATTTAACGTTAACTTTAAATTAGTTATTTTTTGACCCGATAGTCAAACGCTCAATTCAGATAACAACAGATCAGTGTGTACGGGATATCCACAAACATATAGCTTAACGAGACGATGGTCGAGAAAGGTAGTAGAAAAAAGTGGTTTCGTTAGAAGAATGAGTGACATCACAGCAAAAAATAGAATTAAAGAGATTACATACAATAAAGTTTGGTGTGTAATACCACAAAATCATAGTACGTCACATCCTTTTGCATACGAAAAATGTTTCTTCTGCATTTGACAGTTGTAGGAAATTAATCCTACGTTTTGTTGCAGTAAAAATATGTCTGCGTCATAAACGTATCTTGAGTGATTCAAAGCACTAGAAAAAATAGTTGTTGTTTCTAAAAAAATAAAAAGAGGTTTAAATTTGATTGGTTCACTTCCAGTGATGGTTATTTTGTTATATGCAATGAAATGTTATGTGAAATTTGTCTTTATTTTTGAACAGGATAAAACTTTCCATGATGTATTTCCCTATTTGAAACAAAGATAACTTTCTGTACAATTATAGAAAAGTGCAAATTTAACAAAGACTAATAGGGGGAAATCAATTGTGGTATTAAACCTATTAAAATCGTTTCGTTTGTCCTTTACAGTGAGTTCTTCATTTGAACACAAACACTATAGAATATAAACTGTTGGTATGTTAAATGGCACATTTAGATGATATCAAATAATATTGGTCAAATTAAACAACATTCTGGTCTTGTCTGGCCTTCAAATAAATAAACAAAGTATCTAATTCTGTCTGAAATCGATTTCTGCTATTTAAAATGAAATGATTTCTTGTTCAAATTTTACTTTAACATCTATTAATTTCAAATCTCAAATTTCTTTTACGAAACTATTTTCGATTTTTGATCCATGTTTTACTGCAGGACATTCAAATAACCTATATTGATTGGTAGACATTTCAATAATAAAGAACTACTATAATCCGTAAGGTTTTTAATAAATTATTATCTTATTGTCTTTCATGTTTGAACATGTTAAATTGGTTTAGATATAGTAAGTGTTCAATCTGAAAAAAACAACTATGAGTGACTGTTTTAGGAATTCACGTTGAAATAAAAATGGCTGTAGATGGATAAACTGAAATTCTAGACGTAGTGGTTTAGTTTTCGATTTCAAGGTCTATTGTCTCTATTCTGTTTTCTTATATGTCACGATCTAGTTATTAATCGTCGAAACTTTCTTTTAAAACGACTCAAATGAGCGGTTCCAAAGAATTTAATCATAAATAAACTTTAAATTGAATCAGGAAGCAACAACATAATTATTTGAAAATTAGACAACTTGCTGACATTGTTCATGCACCAAATAATGGCAACAGTAGTATACCGCTGTTCAAAACTCATAAATCCATGGACAAAAAACAAAATCGGGGTAACAAACTTAAACTGAGGGAAACGCATTAAATATAAATATAAACATAACAACTACACAACATTAAAATGTAACACACTGAAACGGACGCAGCATTAGACAAAATCCGATGAGAATAACAAATATAACATCAGAACTAAATAATTTGGGAAAGAAAAGTACCGTCACACGTCTTATAGTAATGTGAATTCACACTGAAAAATAAGAGAAAACAAACGACACAACGGAAACACAACGTTAAAATGTAACACACACAGAAACGAAGTATAATATAACAATGGCCATATTTCTGACTTGGTACAGGACAATTTTAAAGAAAACAATGGTGGGTTGAACATGGTTTTCAAAACACGCAAAATCTTAGACTAAAACAAATATTGCATTTGCGCCTTTTTCAAATAAATCAAAATTTAAGTTTCCGTCATTACAAATATAAAGTCCAAGAGCAGAAGGTAGATGGTGTTCAAACAGGTCCACGTTACATGTGTACGTTATATATTTATAATGGGGAGAATTATCCTGTGCACACAAAATAATACAAAGATCAAGAACCTTCGTAACAGTAACTCGGATGAACCTTAATGAAGCTATTAAACCAAGAGTTCCAAATGATGAAGTTGAAATCATCCCTTCGTAAATTTTACGGACGCCATTACGAGTTGGTTGACCGTTATTGAATAACCCTTTCACAAATGATATCGGATATTTTCCTTACGTTGTAACTACAATCCCCTTCCCTTACATGAATGTGACCTACCGAATTATCCTTTTACCGGATTTGTTATTACTGAAATAGTTATCAAAGGTACTAGGATTTTAATTTAGTACGCCAGACGCGCGTTTCGTCTACATAAGACTCATCAGTGACGCTCATATCAAAACATTTATAAAGCCAAACATGTACAAAGTTGAAGAGCTTTGAGTATCCAAAATTCCAAAAAGTTGTGCCAAATACAGCTAAGGTAAGCAATGCCTGGAATAAGAAATTCCTTAGTTTTTTCGAAAAATTCAAAGTTTTGTTAACAGGAAATTTATAAAAATGACCACATTATTGATATTCATGTCAACACCGAAGTGTTGACTACTGGGCTGGTGATACCCTCAGGGACGAAACGTCCACCAGCAGTGGCATCGACCCAGTAGTTTAAATAGTTATCAAAGGTAACAGGATTATAATTTAGTACGCCAGACGCGCGTTTCGTCTACACAAGACTCACCAGTGACGCTCACATCAAAATATTTATAAAGCCAAACATTGACAAAGTTGAAGAGCATTGAGGATCCAAAATTCCAAAAAGTTGTGCCAAATATAGCTAAGGTAATCTATGCCTGGGATAAGAAATTCCTTAGTTTTTCGAAAAATTCAAAGTTTTGTTAACAGGATATTTATAAAAATGACCACACTATTTATATTCATGTCAACACCGAAGTGTTGACTACTGGGCTAGTGATACCCTCGGGAACGAAACGTCCACCAGCAGTGGCATCAACCCAGTGGTGTAAATAGTTAAAAAAAAAAGGTACGAGGATTATAATTTAGTACGCCAGACGCGTGTTTGGTCTACACAAGACTCATCAGTGACGCTCATATCAAAATATTTATAAAGCCAAACATGTCCAAAAAGTTGTGCCAAATACAGCTAAGGTAATCTATGCCTGGGATAAGAAAAAAGCAACACGACGGATGCCACATGTAGAGCAGGATCTGTTCACCCTTCCGGAGCACCTGAGATCACCCCTAGTTGTTGGTGGTGTTTGTGTTGCTTATTCCTTTGTTTTCTATGTTGTGTCATGTGTACTATTGTTTGTCCGTTTGTCTTTTTCATTTTTAACCGGATTTTTGTGAAAAAAATGTCGGTTATTGATTTGGGGATGTACGGCGGGCGGCCGGCCGGTCGGGCGGGCGGCCGGCCGGTCGGGCGGGCGGGTAATCGACAATCAAATGCTGTCCGTGCATTAACTCATGAACCGTTCAACCAAATCTTTTAAAATTTTTATATGTTGTTTCTGATTACAAAATGGAGGTCAAGTTCAATAATGACGATTTTAACTTTTACCATTCAGGAGTTATGGTTCTTGAAAGATAGAAAAATGAAGTTTCCTGTCGTGTCCGTGCATTTTCTCATGAACCATTCAACCAAAGCTTTTGAAATTTATATATGTTGTTACTGGTGACAAAATAGAGGTCAAGTTCAATAATGACGATTTTGACTTTTACCGTTCAGATTTCTTAGTTTCATGATTTTTTTTATTTGAAAACAAAAGAGATATTAACATTGTTTGTCGATCATTTCAATACATTAAAGCGTACATCGACAAATGTGAAATCCGTCCGATCCTTCGAGGCTTTTTTGTAAGAAACATTTTCTTTTACTATAAAGTTTAAATATTCATATAAAATAAGTATTAATCTCGCAGAATTCTTAGTTGTATGAAAAAAAATGTAAAGCAAAACAAATTAACACTTTTTTTATCAGTTCAACATATCTTAATCCTACATCAGAGAGTGTGAAACCCGTCTGGTCAATTGTTTTTGCTCAAAAGTATTTGTTTAACTTATATTTTTATAAATATAGTCTAATATCTCTAAGGTCTTCACATCTTAAAATAATCTATTAAATAACAAAACAGTTCTGACTATTAATATCTCATTTGGTCAATATCCTGTCACAATACGGACAATCGTCCTGTCATTAGTGTACATGTAACCCAACTATTGGCAGTGTATCGTCGCAATGCGAAATGTGGGATTCAGTGTAAATTTTTATGTCGTAGGATACTATAACATTTTTACCAATATTTTGAATTGGCACCTGTTTTTATTGTCATTTGGTATTCTACTACATGAAGTCCACTGGGCTGGTACCATACTAACACTTACAAAAAATTGCATGAACTAAAAAGGAGATGGAACAAATTGTCGAACAGTTTTACGCTATGCGCGCATCATCCGCCAGGCGATTCCACATTCATTCAAAGCCTTATAACTTGAAATACGTCACAATTGGTAAAGTTACAGATGAGATGACTGATGTGGTATATAAGGATCTAGGACAACGAAATAATCGCGAATGTACTGACAAACATTCTTTATGGTGACCATAAAACGTATGTAGTGTCAATTTCAAATATGACAAATGTTACGGAACTTGGAAAAAAATGGTACTCTCCAAAACATTAATAAGAAGCACGTTGAATTTTAATTATTAAAATATTCCCCCGTCATAGCATGCCACAACACCAGGTTCAACCAACCGTTTTATTTTCTTTTAAAAACGTCCTATACCAAGTCAGGACTATGGCCATTGTTATATTATAGTTCGTTTATGTGTGTGTGTGATATTTTAACGTTGTTTTTCTGTTGTGTCGTTTGTTTTCTCTTATATTTGAGTGTGAATTCACATTACTATAAGACGTGTCACGGTACTTTTCTTTCCCAAATTATTTAGTTCTGATGTTATATTTGTTATTCTCATCGGATTTTGTCTAATGCTGCGTCCGTTTCTGTGTGTTACATTTTAATGTTGTGTAGTTGTTATGTTCATATTTATATTTAATGCATTTTCCTCAGTTTAAGTTTGTAACCCGGAATTGTTATTTTCTATCGATTTATGAGTTTCGAACAGCGGTATACTACTGTTGCCTTTATTTAATTCCAATAAACAAACTTCACTTCCATATGGGATATACATTTCCCGCCTTATGCGGGTTCAAGAGCTTGCAGTTGCTACTCCGATTGTAAAATCTCACCAGTGTCTGAACCGAAACCAGTGGTATATCAAAAAACGTCTGTGAAACGTTTTTCTAAAACAAGTTCATCGAAGATACCACGACCTTATTGATAAATAGTCCGTATCAACTTCAAACATAATACACGATGACGTTGAAGTATAGATTGTAGGTACCACTGTTGTTTATTATCTTTTTTGTTTGTCTTCGTGAATATAACTGTTTAGTCTATTTTTGATAATATCCATTTGACGTCGCTCGGTACTTATATATCCTGTCATATAAGTGTGCTAAAACTTTACAAATATTTTAACCATTAAACAAAATCTGTTGAAAAGACTTTTTTTTTTCTTCTAATATACCAGTTATTACTTATTTCAGTTATATATATACATTAATTTGTAGGATCCTTTACTATAGATAATTTAGCTGATCTGTAACAATAACATCTTCATGCCTTATATATCATGTACTGTAGTACGCCGCTAGATTAAAACTGACGTGGAAAGGTAACATATGGCCACCGAAAGCTCTTTTTTTGAGAGCCCAGGTGGTCGTGTGGTCTAGCGGGACGGCTGCAGTGCAGGCGATTTGGTGTCACGATATCACAGTAGCATGGGTTCGAATCCCGGCGAGGGAAGAACCAAAAATTTGCGAAAGCAAATTTACAGATCTAACATTGTTGGGTTGATGTTTAGACGAGTTGTATATATATATATATATATATATATATATATATATATATATATATATATGTGTGTGTTCCAGACCATATGAGTATTTGGACCGTACGCGTACGTTCTGGACCGTATACTAAAGTATGTATACTCGTACGGTCCGACCATACGCGTACGGTCGGACCGTATGAGTATACGCGTATGGTCCAGAACGAGCTGACCATACATGTTATTGGATCATATGGATTAAATTTAAACAAATATTTATCACAATCTTTACTTTTAGTTTTATAAATTGTTATCATTACAATTAGATGGATAAAATGAACAAATGAACAATTGAAATTAAATATTTGTTTAATTGTATATCTGAATCAATCCTATTTTGGTATTCTCACCCAAGGTGACACTTGCTACCACAAGTTATTTTAATATTTTTTACATTTACATATTTGCAGTTCATTCATGTTTCTTTGTATTTGCATTTGTTTGTAAAGTTTCTCATATTCTAAAACAATTGTCCTCCCACATTATGTTTATTCCGATATTGTCAATTTAATTATTCAATTAATGTATTACTGATCGACATGCTAAAACAAGATATTAACAGATTTGATTAGCATGAATTTTTTAAATAGTTAAAAAGTTTTTATTTCAATTACAATTCAACTTTTCCGTTTTAATTTGAGAGTTAAGTTATGTTGATCTGTTTCATTCAATTGTTATTCCCATATGAACACAACGTCATTAAAACGTTCTGCTGATTTTACAGAGTTATCTCCCTGTAGTGTTAGGTACCACCTTAATAACGTGTTATAGTATTTTTTATTAGTCTTTATTAATATTACTTGTACTGTTAAGTCAATTTTTGAGATATTCTTTTGAATTGACTCTGTGGTTATATAAAAACATCATACTTTGAACGACAAAATTATTTCATTTACTTAAATTACTCTTACTTATGGATCTTGACATACTATGAATGACAAAATTATTTTATTCAATAATAATACTTTTTCTGTTAAGTCTGTTTTTTATGTTATACATTTGACGTGAAACTGTACGTATGTATTCCCGTCATACTTTGAACCACAAATTATTTTATTTATTATTATTACATTTACTGTTGAGTCTGTTGTTTGTTATATCAACTTTACGTGACTATGCATGTATGTATGCCTTCATACCTTGAACGACAATTTTTTTTTATGTCTGCCTATACGAATTTCAGACGCGCATTTTTACACCAGCAATGAAAACCTTCTTTTCTTTACGGGTAGACTTATATACATAAATTAAGTGGTACAAGAAAAGCAAAATGAGTTTATTAAATTTGATGTATGCCTTTTTGTGATTTTTCGTTACATTTGTTTTTTTTTATAGTGATATTAAGATGATAACACAATATTGACTGCTGTACCCCTATTTTTGACATTTTAACTCTTTGAGTATGTTTGTTTTGTTCATACATCGTTGACAATGTAATGGAATTTGATGCGACTGTCATACAAGTGAGAGGTTTAGCTAGCTATAAAACCAGGTTCAATCCACCATTGTCTACATTAGAAAATGCCTGTACCAAGTCAGGAATATGACAGTTGTTATCCATTCGTTTGATGTGTTTGGACTTTTGATTTTGCCTTTTGATTTTGGATTTTCCTTTTTGAATTTTCCTCGGAGTTCAGTTTTTTTGTGTTTTTACTTTTTTTTTTGTAACTTATAAACTTAAGCAACTTCTTAATGATATTAATTAGACCGTACGCGTACCGTCCGACCGTAATTAACTTTTTTTAAAGTAATTAAAGTTTCAAACAAGTGAGTTTATTAATAAGATGATTTGTCTTCTGTATATCTTTGTCCTGAGTGTTTTTCCGTTTATTTGCACTGTACTCCTATTATGTAATGATGATTTTTAGCGGTATATTTAACATTGTCATATAAGTGGGAGGTTTGGCCAGCCATAAAACCAGGTTTAATCTACCATTTTGTCTTAAATTGTCCTGTTACAAGTCAGTAATATTGAATTTTATATCAAATAGTCCGTTTGTGTTGGAGTTTGTTTTGTCGCATTTAAGTGTTTCTGTTGTTCCGTTGTTTTCATTGTTTGGTGTGTTCCCTAGGTTTTGTTTCGTGACCAAGATTTAATGAAATTGAATTGGTTTATGACTATTAAACAGCGTTATACTACTTTTATAAAAATAAAAAAAGAAGATGTTGTATGATTGCCAATGAGACAACTCTCCACAAAACACCAAAATAACACAGAAATTAAAAACTATAGGTCACCGTACAGCCTTCGTCATTGTACAAAGCCCATACCGCATAAAAGGCTATAAACGGTTCAGAATTTACAATATTTTGCCTTTATTGCAATTAATCACTGTCTCCTCATTAATTTTCAGGCCAGAATGTCATAATACCGAGTAATGCAATTAACCCCGTGTATAACCTGAGTTATTCAAGTAATTTTCAGTGGGCTTGGCAATACTCGTAATGCCTAATTTTGTTACAGACTCTGCTAACAATGGGCAAGTCATGATATCGAAGAAGTCATGAAAGCTAAATGTAACAGCAAAAACACTAAAGCCTATAATGATTCTTATTTAGATATTGACGAACACATTAACTAAGAAGTGATGACCATATTATTTTATTTAAAAGCTTTTGCTCAAATAAATGCATCTATAAAATGATCCAAAAATTAAAGTTAACCATAACCATAATTAATCAATACGAGAGTTTAGCTTTATCCAGTATATAATAGTGCAAGTCCTTTTTAAAACGTTTTATATGATCGGCCGATGATGTAAAATAAATCAACCGCCGGCATGATGAGTTTCATTATCTTAAATAATTGTAGATATTTTCCCAATAATTCATTATATGTAATTCAAACTTAAGCAAAAGTACAATCAATTATTTGTACAACTGCTGTTCTGTTACATTTTCCTGGTTGTTAACGTGTTTTAGAATATCAACAAGAAGTTCGTATATTTTGTGGATAGAAAAGCCAGTCAAGGTCGTTAAATACTTCCATCAATCACGAATTTTTTCAAGATCATTCTTTTCATAAAAACATTTTAAAAAATCTTAAAGACTCACATTTATGGTAGATAATCGTGTAAAGTAACTAACAAACTTCACCTATACACGGTGTTTATTTGGTTTTAATCGACCATTTTGTCCATTCGTTTGATGTGTTTGAACTTTTGATTTTACCGATTAAGGACTTTAAATTTAAATCCTCGGAGATCTGTAGTTCTGTCATTTAACTATATATTATGTCTACCACGTTTACTGGGTCAATAGCTCTATTTTGAACTGCAAATTCCTGATGGTTTCACGAGCCAAGTAACCAGTATTTTGATACTAGCTGGAAATACAGATATAGTGTTATAAGTGTTTACCGTTAAAAGAAATTAGAATTCACCAGTAATGTAATGAAAGAATTAAAAAATTGAAAACAACGCGTTTAATAATATCTTGCGTCCGAAGCGCTTTTCTGGATTTACCTTCATCAGGAACGCTGAAAGCCTAACATTTGAAAGCCGAAGATATATAAGTATCGAAACCGTCGAAGAGCTATATGTCAAAAATACCTTAAATAAATAGCCAAATTCATCCAAAGTCAACTTTGCCTGAGGGATTTGAAACCTAAGTTTCTTAATAGTTTCAAAATTTATAAACGGACAATTGTGCAATTTAAAGTTTAAAAGCTATGATTGCATGATGTTTCTTGTCCTTTTCATTCATAAGATCTTCAATATTTTGGTTAATTTCCAAAATGCGCACCTGATGCAGTAAAACAAACAATAAGTGTTAATTTGCCTTTTGATATTAAAGATGTCATTAAATTATCTCGGTCGAGTTTTCATATCAATCCACCGCGTGCTACACAGGGTATAAACAGCAGACGGAAGCTGATTTTATTTGTAACTAGATCGACAAAAAACATATACGTTAAAAACCGCTGCAATTAAACATAAAACGTTTAAACGCGCTTCAATTGTTTGTACCTGTCCTAGATCAAGAATCTGATGTTAAGTAGTTGTCGTTTGTTGACGTGGTTCATAAGTGTTTCTCGTTCTCATTTTTTGTATAGATTAAAATTGAGAATGGAAATGGGGAATGTGTCAAAGAGACAACAACCCGACCAAATAAAAAAACAGCAGCAGAAGGTCACCAACAGGTCTTCAATGAGGCGAGAAATTCCCGCACCCGGAGGCATCCTTCAGCTGGCCCCTAAACAAATACATACTAGTTCAGTGATAATGAAAGCCATGATAGTAATTTCCAAATTGTACACAAGAAACTAAAATTAAAATAATACAAGACTAACAAAGGCCAGAGGCTCCTGACTTGGGACAGGCGCAAAAATGCGGCGGGGTTAAACATGTTTGTGAGATCTCAACCCTCCCCCTATACCTCTAACCAATGTAGAAAAGTAAACTTATAACAATACGCAATTAGATTGTTTGAACGGTGACGTTAGTAATTTTGGGGGTCTTTTATATTTTGCTGTTCGGTGTGAGCCAAGGCTCTGTGTTGAATACTGTCCTTTGATCTATAATGGTTTACTTTTATAAATTGTGGCTTGGATGGAGAGCTGTCTCATTGGCACTCATAACACATCTTCTTATACTTAGTATTTATATAACGCGTCATACATTCAATGCGTTCGAAGCGCTTTCTTGACCAACCATCATAAAGAACAACCAAACCTAAACATTTGAAAGTAAATAAAGGCAACAGTTGTTCACCGCTGTTCAAAAGTCAAAAATCGATTGTGAAAAGAACAAATCCGGGTAGGATATAGGTAGAAACGGTATAAACAAAATGGGCAAAAGGGACATAAAAATAGCCAAATTCATATTAGGTCAACTTTGCTTCAGGGAGATGAAATCGAAGTTGGATAAAAAGGTTTAACAAATACATGACCACGCTTTAAAATATACTTGTTAAATGACTGAAAATATGTTGGCATGGTTGAGTCTAATACATTAGTATACACTGAATTAATGGACAGACAACAACGGGTAATTATGAGCTTATCAATAAACACCAGTTTAAAATTAGTCCCGAGATTTAAAATAAAGTCACTTTGAATGTTTTGAATGGGCGTTAGAGTTACATTGTGATTTTCTTTGTGTTCATGTTTGAAATGTATTTGGAGTTGATAACGAGTAAAATACTGCTGTCTTTTGTTTTTATGTACATTGTATTTGTATGCATTGCTTGAAATAAGCCAGTTCTATTGCATTAAACATTCAGAAAATCAATTGTATAGAAACACGAAAATTAAAATAAGTATTATTGATAAAATCCAATATATAGTAATGCTGTCTTATGTTTTGAGCTGAAATAAATATGATATCTATTGATTTAAATTGACAGCTAACAATTGTTGGATTAAGGATTTGTTACTTTTTTATTCGATACCAAATGTATCTTTGTTAGAGGATATTTTTTTCAATCAATGTTTGATTCTAGATTCCTTAAACTTAAAAAGTTGCGTTTTACCTTCAATTGGTTCTATTGAATTCATTAATAAAAACTAAAAACAATAACAAGGTGTTGTTCATTTATGTAATATGATTGTTTTTTATAGGGACGAGAGATAAAATATATATATATTCTCACACAAAGGATGAAAGGGTGGTGCCTTATAACATGCAACTGGCTTTGGAGTTTTTTTTACACGTGTATGCATTAACTGATATGGTAACGTGTGGCATCATTCCTTTTTATTGCGTCACTGCTTTTTAAATTTTTTACTTTTTTTTTATTCGAGAGTCACTGATGAGTCTTTCGTAGACAAAATGCGTGTCTGGCGCAAATACAAATTTCAATTCTAGTATTTTTAATGAGTTTAATTTAAGTCGCTTTTCTGTTCAGTCGAATTTGTATCGTGATAAATACTCTTTTCTTATTACCGAAAATACCATGTGGGTCAAATAACCGAGGGGTTCGAAATGCTTAAAAACGCTAAAGCAAAAGGAACACTAACAAAATTGAGGATATATTGTATGATCTTGAAGGGTAGGCAAATGCAGTTTCCCAAATTACATTCGTCGTGTTGTTTATATAATTACCACAGTAAGTTACACGTCTTATTCATTGATGCCACAAAAAGGGATTAAGTTTGCTTACCATAAATTGAAACAAAGCTGTCGTCATCTGTAAAACACATATTTGCAAAGGGTGAATTTACTGGTAATGGTACCCGTAAAATATATAGCAGAATGACTTCAACTTCACCTATTGGAACCCTTGTTCTAAATGCGTTATCTTAAGAGCAACCCTCATATAGAATATACCAAAAACAAATCAAACATACTAAAGTCCAATTCAAGTGTAAGAAGGAGAATTTCATAAACTCTTAAAAATGTCTATATAATATCGTATTTATTAGATGATTATATACATTGTGTACAATTTGTATGAAATTTTACAAGGAAATTATTGATGTTTTACAGAATGTCTTGCTGGTGATGTGTGTATTGATGAAGGGGATGCTATCTACTGTAGCAGTGGCTGTTGTGGCTCCTACAAAGACCACCACTGCTGTTCACATACAGGACTAATTGTTGGCATAGTAGTTTGTGTAGCTGTTATAACAGGCATTGTTGTTATTTACTGTTATTTAAAACATCGAAATAGGAAACGCACACATGCACAATTTTTAAGACCAGCTGTACATGGACAACCTGTTCCTCTTGTGAATAATATAAATAGAGGTATGAATAGGATTTTTACCATCACATATTTTCAAAACATAACAATTTGTATAAAGAACTTTATTATCAATTACATACTCGTGCAGTTTAAATGGTAATTTCATATAGTTTTTACTTATTGATAGTGTATGTTAATGTGTGGAGTAAGTGTCCTGGCTTGAATAATATATACAAAAAAAATCTAAGCCGTTTGCCTTTCTGTTGTTTTTATTAACCTTTAATATATACGAAACAATTTAAAAGAACAAAGCAAATTTGATGCATTTACCACTGCTTTATTTAAAAATATCAGGCAATCATTGGTTAATATCCTAAAATAATAGGATAAGGGTAATGGATGAGGTTATTGTAATAACTAGAATTCTCGACAAATGAACAGCCTTGGTTTGTTTTAAGGGGAGCAGTATTCTAATTTTCATCAAATATTTTTACTTTTTAATCTTTATTTCCTTAATTCCTTTGTTTATTTTTTATTTTATCCTTGGTTGTTTTCACGTCTTTATAAATAGTTAATTTTGTTCCAAAGGTCCAGCAACAATAGCAGGACCAGCTTTACCGGGATATCCGCCACCATATGAATACAGCTACAACCAACCGCCAATACAACCAAAGGGTCCACCTCCAGCATATGATGTCGTATACAGGACAGCAGCTGGAATAGGTGCTACTCCGAGTAACACCAACGGAGGATATCCGCCACCTGTTAGCTAGTGACAGATGTTTATAAACTTGCATTGCTGTGATTTGACATTTTATGTGTTAATTTCATAAATGGTTATAATGAATGATTTCATGAAAAGTTCATTGATTTGGGAAATGAAAACGAAATCTTCAATTGTAAACGCCTTAGGTATCGACCATTTATAGTTTTAGAGAATATATTGTTTTTCTCTTGACAAACAAGTTTTCAACATTAGAAAAAAGTATAGAAAAAAAAACCTTCAATTGATGATTATGTTTTTTTTAGAGTTTCTCAATTTAACAATAACACACTTCTTTTTCACTTTGCTTCAAAAAGGAGACAACAAGTAAAACGACACAAAGTTAAGCAATAGTCAACATAACAATACACAAAAATCTATAAATTAAGCAACACTTCGAAGGTTGATCTCAGGCCTTCCTCAATAGGTGAAGCAGTTGTTTATCAGGGTTGCTTACGAAACAATTTATTGTTTAACAACGATGTTCCCGTCCATGCCATTGGAACGGTCGGTACCTACTATTTTAGTAATTTTTACGATATTTTCTTATCGTTATTTCAGTGAGCCATGAAGGTAATTGAAAACAAAAAGGCGACTGTCCTATGGAATGTGTTAAATAGTATAATTGAAAATTTATATAAGCAGTAATTTCTATCCCTGAGTTATTACTGTTACATAATTCCTTCTTGTACAGGACAGTATTGTATCTTATCAATCAGTATTTAGTTATGATGTTTTATTTGTAATTCTGATTGGATGTTGTTTTATATTTTATCTTTTGTGGTTTTCATTTTATATTTATTTTCTATATAGACTTTTGTTCATATGTAAAAAAAAATAAAAAATAATACAATTAATTACACCATCACTAACATTATTCTAAATTGATATGCTTGTTATTTTTTGAAAATACATCAAATAACACCATTACAAAATAAATCCCGATTTAATATTCATTTTTTTAGAAATTTACCCGTGACGTCACTTTTTGTGGCGTAAATACATTCGTGTGACGCGCAGTTCATACTTCTATTTTGTTGCATTCTGTACTTTTTTAAACAAATTTTAGGTGTTCGTTGTTACTCTTTGGTTTACATGTCAAAATGTACTATTGTATTATTCATTTATGTATTTCTGTCCTGAGTAATTTTGCATTTATTTGTTCTGTATATAGTTATCAAAGGTACCAGGATTATAATTTAATAAGCCAGACGCGCGTTTCGTCTACATACGACTGATCAGTGACGCTCAGATCAAAACAGTATTTCTGTCACGTAATGTTGTCATTTTAAGAGTATTTTAACATTGCCATTACAGCTGGAGATTTTGCTCGTCATTTATACAGGTTCACAATTGTTCTTCAAAATGTCATGTACCAAGCCAGAAAAAATGGCATTTATTATTAAACATTTCGTTTCTATGTATGTAGGCGTCTGTTTTTATAGCAATTAAGTGCTTCTGTTTTTTCGTCGTTTTCCCTTGTATGGTCGGTGTGTTTCCCGCGGTTTTGTTTTGTGACAGGTATTAGCTCGTTTCTGTTTCTGTTCATCGGTTGTTTTCTTTGTATAGTTAATGTGTTTCGGTTTTAGTTTGTAACCTGGATTTTGTCTCTCTTAATCGGTTCATGATTTTGAACCGATGTATACTACTGTTTCCTTTATTTATACTAAATATGGTATTTACTGTTTTAATAATGAATATTCTTATGTGCATGAGAATGAATGTGTTGCTCTAGTCAAAGAAGTTATATGTTCTTTACAGCCTTAATAGTTTTGTATTGCCTTTTTAGATATAAAGAATATTTTCGAAAAAGAAGCAATTCGCAGGTTAAATTATCAATCTACTCTGTCAGCAGAAATGGTTTCTAAAATTAGTTAGTTCGCACTGTTACACACTAAGGTGTTAATTTAACTATCGCATTTTTTGTTTTTAATTATTTTATTTTTTTTCAAAAACACATTTCAGCGGAGTAAACAATTCAATTCTTTTTTAATTGTTTTTTTTGAGAATCATTTGTCCTTTAAACCAGATAATGTTTTGCTAAAACCACAAAGCGTGGACAGTTAAGTGATTTTGCATTTTCCTTTACAACTTATTCAAATTCTGATGAAACTTGATAAAATAGAGTTTACCACTATTAAAATCTCAATAACGTTTTAAAAAAATATAAATGTAAAATATCAAAGGGAGAAGTGTGATCCAATTGGACGATGTCAAGTCTATTCTAAGACAATTATTATTTTATTTGTTACAAAGTTTTTTTTATTGTTTTTATAGTGATAAGCTAGTATTTTTCTTTATCATATAATATTTTATCTGTATTCATTTATATATTGTCTGTATTTAAAAAAAAAAAACATCACTTTGCATATGTGTTATTCAATGTTATATTTTTTCTGTACATTGTTTTTAATTTTGTGGAAATTGTGTTTTCTTCGTTGTGTGTGTTTTTTTATCTGTTCATCTTTGTTCTTTTTAGCCATGTTGTTTTCTGTGTTGTTTTAACAAACGGGTTTTGATAGACCCTTTGGGTTTTTTTTCAATCTCAATTCGAATTTATATTTTTTTTTAATAGAGAATGTATAATGCACGAAGTAAGAGAAAATATTTTTATATATTTAAATGTATGCATGGTTGTCTATCTTCAGAAAAAGAAAAAAAAAGATTAAAACTAAATTTCCAGCAACAGTATGAATAGAAATGAATGAAATCTTTAAGAATCGACAATTTGAAAATACATTATGAAAGTGGACTGGAAGGGATGTTTTCGAAACATATCAATTTGTTGGAGAGGCAGTGCTAACTATTTTTTATATAAATAAAGGAATACGGGAAAGTACAGTGTTAACTCTAATGCGAAATTGGTCTTGGAAGCTTTTTTATTATTATTTGTTGGTCCCGTTTTGTCATATAGCTCTTCATAGTATTTATTCTTCACTGGATTTCAATTTTTGAAATAAACATTGCTGATAAAGGTCAATACAGAAAAGTGCTTCGAACGCATAAATATAGGTTTTATTTTCCTTTTTTTGGGAGTCATGGTGTTTATTTGATAATCAACAATATAGTTTAAATGAGAATTGTATAGGAGAATGTGTCAAAGAGACACAGTCTTCGATGTATAGTAGGTGTATGTCTTACAAAGTATGTTGTGAGTTACAGAACACACCGACGTTTGTGTATGCTCAAGCTGCCTATTGTTGGTGCCTAAGTTCTCTAAATTAGTGTAAAATTGAGAAATTAAATGGGGAATGTATCAAAGCGACAACAACCCGACCATAGAGCAGACAACAGCCAAAGGCCAGCAATGGGTCTTCAATGTAGCAAGAAACGCCCACACCCGAAGGCGTCCTTCAACAAACGAAAATTAAGAATGATACAGGACTAACAAAGGCCAGAGGCTTCTGACTTGGGACAGGCGCTAAATTGCGACTGGGTAAAACATGTTTTTTTTTATATCTCAACCCCCCCCCCCCCTAATATCTTTTGCCAATGTAGAAAAACAAACGCACTTAAACGCACAGTAAAACTCAGTTTAAGAGAACTCCGAGTCCAATGTCAGAATATGAAACAAAAGAAAATAAACAAAATGACAATAATACATAAATAACAACAGACTACTAGTTTTTACTGACATGCTAGCTTCAGGCCTCAATTCAACTAATTGAAATATTATGTCTTCATTCATAGTATTTATATTGATGAAATGGCAACTTGGTTTTTATAATACGAGCACTTGGAATTTTGAATGTTAATTTTGCTTTTGGAAATATTTTGAAAAAAGACATTGAATCACTTGTTTGGTTTATTTGGGGTTTTTTTTATTTCTGTTTACTTGCAAAAATGTATTCCTATATTATGTCTATAGAAAATGTTTGTTTTTATTATTTTGTTATATTTATATCAATTAAAAAATAAGTTGAAGTTTCAGTAACTACTCGCTTATCATTACAGTATTCAAATATATATATATACTGATATTATCCTCGTCCATATTTCCTCGAACGAGACTTGTCAGAGGTAACCTATTTTTTTTGTGATGTTCATGTTGGTCATTCTTTAGTTTTCTCTATAATGTTTTGCTGACTTGTTTGGGGTTTTTTCAGTGTCTTTGTTTTGCTGCCCATTAACGTTTATCAAATATCTATATTAAAGGGACACTATCTGTCAAATTCATTTATACATGTCACCAATTTAACTCAAACATCCATATATGATCTAGAACATGCTAAAACGCATATCCAAATTTTAAAAAAAAGCAATATATGGACCTGATAATATATAATGTTTATTTAAGTCAAGGATTATGCACACTTGTGTTGATTCAATGCTAAACAAATGGAAGTTTTATAGCATTTATACTTGTACTCTCATATTTGGCAATTGATTACTGATAGATATAGAATAATTGCATGCAGTGCTAACATTGATTTCCTTGAAACGAGTTTATTAATGTAGTTATTGGTTAAAACAAATAAAAATATGGACCAAATCTTTTAGGGTGTTCTCGAATTTAGTGACTCAGCACGAGTATTTTGGAATTTACAGGTTGGTTAGAAAAAAACACTAGCACATCATAGAAAAGCAATTGAGTAATCTATGTTTCAAATTTTAAAATTTTTTAAAAATCTCTGTAAAAAAGGCTGTAGATTTTCTATAAAAATCGTAGTTTATTTGCCACAAAATACTCTTTTTCTATTAAATGCAGTGAAACAGTTAATATTAATGCTTTGCATCAAGTTTTCCCTTGGTATATGTACAAAATAGCCTACATCTATTATTTATTATATCTGTAGTTTTGATACAATTGAAGTTTGAAAAGTTCGTACAAAATTTGCCACAGAAGGGGTCAGAAACCTTAAGGGAATTTTCGTTTTGAATTTTCTTTGGAAATAAGCATTTTTGTTTTTTTCACTCTTCACCCTTGTTTTACGTTCAATTTTGATATAAATCCATCTCCAACTATGGGGTCAAATTAGTGGTAACATAAATACGGGTTCAACTGATGTTGAATTATTGACCTGTATGTCAACAATCAATAAGCTATTTTACTAAACTTATTTTGGCAAATTTTGACCTTACTGACTCCTTATAACGAAATATAATTACATAAGGTCCCTTCTATTATTACTAGAAACCAAAAGAATCTTCTATTAGGGTTTTTTTCTAAATTGTAGCTATAACCCCTTGAATATTGGTTATAACAAAAGAAGGGTTTTGCTTTTGAATTATTTGGACAATACATTTTGAAAGTAAATGACATCTTGATAATGACAAAACTCACAGTTATACATCTATTTCCCAACTTTATTTAAATGTAATAATAAAATTAATAACATAAGTATCAAATTATAAGACAAATATGTAAATTATATTAAAAAACAAATTTTCACAATGACATCTGCTTTTAGTAATAGTTCAGTTCCGGCGTGATAAACTAGTTGTTTTCCTTTTCTTTGGTGCTGGACCATCTGGACGACCGATGGAAGTAGGAGAAAACACACGAGTTTCGACATGTTGTTGCGAATGATAGTTGTCTATGAAGGGCTTTACTTTATACCAGACCTAAACGAAACAATAATTTTATTTTGGTATACAAAATTTGTATCGTCGATACACATGTTTCAACATAAAGCGAGTAACAAAATACTCGGGCAAATCTTGTATCTAATTTTCTTACAGACAGTTATTTGGACATAAACTCATCATATATACCAGGACTAAACTTAGTATATACGCCAGACGCGTATTTCTTTCGAACACATTCCTTTCGAACGTTGAAACATTTATACTGTGCAAATATCCATTTTGCCCATTTTAGCTGCCATTATGGTAAACAAGTTAGGCAACAATAGTTACCTATATTCAAATCTCGTAAGTCGATTAACAAGATAATAATCAATAAAAAAATCAAATCTCAAGAATCTCAAGAACTCCAAAAGAAGCGAGACCAGTGTGTTGACATCGTGAAGCATATATATATTTGGTATATTACAAAGTGCTAAATACATGGTATTATTATACTCCATGTAAAAATGACGGATTTTTATTCGTAAATACCAAGTAGATAATTTACTCTTTCCAATGACAAAATACTATATTACCTTTCATAGAGAGCCTTGCTCAATTGTGCGATTTTTTAAATACGGATGGTTGTTATGTACAATACTTAATAGTTTATCACTTTGAATTCGAAATTTAAACGCAATTATGATAAAACATCCAGTACAATAAATTAAATAACACATAGCTGATAGTCGGAATAGAGCAGACCGTTTTGAAAAGACATTGTCAACCTTGGCTTCTCCGCTGATGACGATTTTTTCTCGAGGTAATAAATTTCTCTATCCCCCTCTCATCTATGTGTTATTTATATCATATCTACCTTCTCCTCTTGTAAGAGCTTGGTTGCAGCTTCTATATCCGGTGCCATGTACCTGTCTCTGGTCCATGGGCTGAATATAAGGTATTTAAATGACAATTTCTTGTATCTACATATTGCTGTTATAAAATCTTTTTCTATTTTAATAAAGTTAATTTCCTTCCGTTTCGAAATAGTTTCGAAACATTCGAAAATAATGGTACAATTGAAAAATAATGATTTTCTTTGACAGTATGTTTGATTAATTTCAATTTACATTTGAATTGTATAACAAAAGTACCGAACTCAAAATGTAACTAAATTATTTGCAAATCACGATTTCTAATGAAATACAAATGTTGCTTTAATGTACAAATAAACCTGCAAAATATGATGGCATTATAGGAAAAATTTAGCTTTTTCTTTGAATTGGTTCTTTGTAAACGTGTCATTTAAATTATAATTGAAGCTACAAGATTTGCAAATCATAACTTCTTGTGTATACATATGTTGCTAAAATAAAAAATAAAATATGTTGGAGTGGTAGAAAAATAAATGTTATTTCTTTGAATTGGTACTTTCTGAAAGTGGCATTTTACATTTGAATTGCACAATGAAGCTACATGACTAGCACGTCATAAATTCTATGAATACATTTGTTGCTAAAAATACAAGTTAAATCATAAAAATATGTTGGCGTGGTGGGAAACTAAAGGTTATTTCTTTGAATTGGTAATTCATATAAGTGGCATTTTATATTTGACTTCACGATATGCACATCAGATCTTTAAATAAATACAAATGTTGTTGAAAATACAAATATAAAACATGTAAAATATGTTAGCGTTGTAAAAAAATTAAGGTTATATATATAAACATCCAGAAATGTGACATCTTTACGACAGAGATTTTCCATTTGAAGACATGTGATTATATATGACTAACGCTGTTTTCTTAGTATATGTAAATGTAAATTAGTAAATGTCTGAATACGTACCCTACTACACTCCTTACTAATTTATAAACCTCTTCTAAAGGTGGCGTTGATTTCAATGGACGCAGAAATTCCATAGCTTGGCAAGCTGATAACAGTTCAATAGCAATAACTAAAATGCAAAAACCAGATGTTTAATAAAACTGCAATTATCTTAAGATATAATTTGCCAAATATAGCCTATTTTTCAATTTGAACCACGAAACAATGAACAATTAACGATACCTCCCCTTTGAAAATCACTTACGCTGAAATATCTATTTTATTCTGACAATTCTAATCATTCGTCTGCGATTTGACGCACAATTAACCTCATTTTCCAAAAAAAATCCCGCTTTACCTCTATATGAAAACAATTTTCTCGATTCACACTTCGTGCACGTCATGATTTGTAAGTGTTATCTCGATATAAGTAAGTACAATTTGGGATAACTATAGATATTTGTAATGTTTTTGGCTTTGTCTTCAGATTAACAGATTTGTATCTGATTTCGAAAAATTCCATTCGATAACGAATATTATATAGTTAATGTATAGAAAAAATGAATACCAAACATAAAATGATTCTAAAAAATCCAGAATAACATTAACAGTAAGGTGTATATGTTACAGTGAATTTGTATAATCAGTGGTTATGTAGAATCCCTGGTTCGCGTTTCGTGTACATAAGACACATCAGCGACGCTCGTAACCCCATAATATTCTTACCCTGTTCAACATGTTCTACCACCCGTAAGCACTTTCTAGCCGCAAATCCCCCCATTGACACGTGATCCTCTGTACCAGCACTGGTTGTCAGGGAATCAACTGATGCAGGATGGCATAAAACTTTATTTTCACTGACTGAAAAAAAATATTTATAAAATTATATTTATATAACGGTCAATTTAGTGACTGTCATTTGTAGTAACATATTATTTATTCGGAATTATCAGTAATTTTTTGAAAAAAATCTTTAATAAAAATTTATGAAATGAAGTCTTCAGGTACTGAATGGTCTTTAGAATATTTGAAAATCTTTAACTGATTTGAAGTGTTCTAAATATGAAACCAGAATAGCATGATATGCCCGACCTACAAATATATGGTATTAAACATTGAATTGAGATTAAATGAAATGACAAAACAAAACATATGTTGTAAAAAATACATAGGATTCGTGGAAGCATGCGTTATTTTTGAGAAACATGCAAATTTCTCAAGGTTTGATGATAAAAATAATATAACTCTGGAAAGACAAAAGTTAAACATCTTCAATACTTTTACAGTCCATTAAATCACCATTCACTATAACTTAATGTTAAGTATATCATTCAAGTCAGATTTGAATATTAACATTTACAATATATCTTATTTTCGAAAATAAAACACAGCTAACACGTGGAAGACTAAAGTGAAAATAATATAATTCAGTAGGCAAACCTTAATACGACCATCCTTTATGATTTTAGGTTGTGTAGAAGAAAAAGAGGGACGAAAAATACCAAAGGGACAGTCAAACTCATAAATCGAAAATAAACTGACAACGCCATGGCTAAAAATGAAAAGGACAAACAGACAAACAATAGTACACATGACACAACATAGAAATCTAAAGAGTAAACAACACGAACCCCACCAATAACAAGGGCTCCATTCAACATGTGCTCCTGAAGGGTAAGCAGATCATGCTCCACATGTGGCACCCGTCGTGTTGCTCATGAGATATTAATCCGGTAAATAGTTTAATTCGATAAGTCACATTTATGAATGGGAAGTGGATTGAAGTCACGACGTGAGGTACATATCCTATATCACTTGTGAAACGGTAAAACCATAACGGTCAACCAACTCGTGATGGCGTCCGTTAAATTTACGAAGAGATGATTTCAACTTCACCATTTGGAACTCTTGATTTCCTTGTGATCAACAACCCTCTTTCAAGAAAAGCATGATAGGAAATACAAGCACGGGAATATCGTTTATATTGTAAGACCCTTCTACAACGAAATTTGTTTGACATGCACACGTATAAAAATTGCGGTTTTTATCCAACGCAGTCATAGGTTTGGACGTAGTTTTCAATTTAGACTCGTTTTTATTTTTTGTTTGGGCATGTATCATATTTTCCCTCCGGTTTATATGATCCGTTCATCCTATATATTGACTCTTAAAATTCAAGAGTTAATCTAAAAATGAGGGTACTTTCTCTAAAAATGAGGGTGCTTTTTATATGGCCTTCCAAATACCGTTTCGATCCCTAACATCACTGAAGAGACATTTATTGTCGAAATCCGGATATGGTGTACTAAAGAAATATTGACACCGAATGTTTGTGGCACAACATCCTGTCCACAAGTTAACAATTTTTTGTTTCTGTGACGTATTAAATTTATAATAAGATCCATTTTGTTACAACCTGTGATCAATTTTATTTGGCAATCGCCAATGGCAGTCAGCAGGGTTAAAGAACATCAGTTGTTCGACCTGTTAGTCAAATGCGTTTTGTTTAAATATACTTTTTCACTCTTTTGGTCTTTTGGAAAATGTTGTTTGTGCTGTTTTTAGATCCTTCTACAACGAAATTTGTTTGACATGCACACGTATAAAAATTGCGGTTTTTATCCAACGCAGTCATAGGTTTGAACGTAGTTTTCAATTTAGACTCGTTTATATTGTAAGATATATACACCGTATGCAGGTGCTGCTAGAATGTTGCTATTCAGAAATGGAACGTTTACAATTTGAAATAATCTCTTTAAAAAAGTTTTGTTTTCAACCGTCCCTCATTGTCAATTTCTAGATGTAAATGAAGATATAAGGCCGACTGAACTGTATCTGTTGTATCCTTTATCTCTAGTTCAATTGGATATATTCGTTCGACATAGTCACCAAATTTAGTGCATTCTAAAAATATACTTCAGTAAGTGTGCGACAAGTGCAAAAAAATATTTTTTTAAGATTTCATTTCACTCTCAAGAAATTATTAAGTCAATTATAATGTGTGTGTCTTTATTTTAGTCTTCTTTGATTTTTGAATACAAGATGCCAATAGGTTGTTTTATAAAACGTTCTACTTATATTTCGATTTTAAAACGTTGAACAGAATGCAATACACGATCCTAAACCATCTGAGAACGATTTTCAATCGTTTTCAACAAGAATAAACCATGGCATGCGAGAGTGCTTGATAGTTGGACTTTTTAAGAAATTCTGATTAGATCAACCATCTTATAAGCAGAATACCAAAACAGTAGCAAATAGATATTTGTTCTAATATCTAAATGCTTTTATTTCCATTTACCTTTTATGCAATATTACAATGATTCAATATGTTATTTTTAATATTGAATCATTGTAATATTGCATGTACCAATATATTATTACCTAAAGCAGCTGCAGTACAATGTGCAATCATAAATCCAGAGTTGAGTCCTCCTTCTGGTGTAAGGAAAGCTGGAAGCTCACTGTAAGCTAATCAGAATATTGAAATAATAGTTACACAACTTTTTATATGTTTGGTTAATACATAGAAATGGATATTAGAAATGTAAATTCTTCTTTGTACTTGTTTGGCTTTATAAATATTTTGATATGAGCGTCACTGATGAGTTGTATGTAGACAGAGCACGCGTCTGACGTACTTAATTAACTATTTAAATGAAGTGTGTGAAACTCGATCATAGATTGGTCTGGAGATGAGTAAAAAACAGGAAACATGAAATGCATGTTAACGTTGAACTTCCATCAAGTTAAATTGTTTTCTTCTTTTTGATCTTTTCTCAAATTTGTCTCTGATTAATTCTATTGTAATTTTTAAAAAAACCCATTGTAATGAGTTATGGCTGATTTTTGTCTTCTTTGTTTCGTTGGGGTTTTTTTTCGAAACTTTTATATTGAGGTTCTTTTGTGGAAATAAAATTTGTCTGATTTATTGTTTCGTTGCAGTCATATCTTCACTCTTTACTTTTAATCATGAAAATAGTATTTCCTTTTTCCAGCTTTAGGTTGCCATCTTGCCATCTTGTGTTCTCTAGGAGCCTGTGTGCATTCGCTTAGCATTATATTTTATATTTTTTTGTATTTTCATAAAAATACGGTATATATAATTGTTTACAGTCTAACAAAGTGTAAATTCTAATAAGTCTGTAGATGGCAACATTAGTTTAATTCCATATGTTATATTATAGATGTATATTACCTTAAGAGTTTTTGGTGAATACAAAATTATACCTGGATTGACGAGTCTTTCTATTCTTCTTTCACTCATGTTTGCTAATTCGTGTACACCTATAGCTAAATAGTCCAAAGCCTGTAATACAGATGTGGGGAAGTATAAGGTGCAACATTTACGAAACGTGGTAATGAGAAAACAATATTTTAATCAACCAACATATACAAAACGTGGTAATAAGAAAAAGAATTCAATCAACAATCGCCATCTGTTTGGTCATGCGCTCAATTATCAGGCCTGAATTAGGTCCAAGTCAGGAATATGACAGTTGTTATCCATTTATTTTATGTGTTTGAGCTTTCGGTTTTGCAATTTGCTCAGGGACTTTCGGTTTATAATTTTCCTCGAAGTTTGGTATTTTTGTTATTTCATTTATTTCCAATATGACACAAGGTAAATAAGTCCATTAGCTGATTTTGTCGAAATGAATAAGGGGTTATTTACAAAATGTCCAAAGGACAAAAAATGGCACTCAAAATTGCTATTTTTCTTTATCATGCATACTTTATATGAGATATGATTTTTATGACCATAATGTTGTTTAAATAACATATTTCAGGAAGTCGACAGAAACAGTTGTTGCATATACAACAGTTGCTCTTAAATTTTGTTTGATATCATTTCCCACAATACCTTTGCCGGATATTCTCCATGAAAATTTCCTCCTGAAATAATCTCCATTCTGTCTGCAAATACCATCTTGAACTGGTTAAGGATTATCTTAATTCTTGATAAAATTGAAATTTACTTGGTATGTAATAATAAACATCATCAGTAGAAGTTATTATAGATATATATATAAACAAATTTATGAAATTTGGAATAACCTTTGGGCGATTCATGCACAGATGAAATGACTCATTCCTCCAATATTGATCCAGTCTCTTTAGGTCTATTTCTTCATTATGCAGTTATGTTTTTGCACCACCAAATTTGTTTTACCTCGAACGCATATGCGTGCGCTTGAAATCGGTAACAAACGCCACGGTTTTATGTGTGTCATTTTGATTTTTGAATTGAGCAATACTAAATGGAAAAAGAAATGTAAAATTTGTATTTGAAAAAGAATATTTCTGTATTATTTCTCACGTAATTTTTAAAGTTGCTGGATGACCATGTAAAATATATAGGAGATAACTCTTATTTCTAGAGATTGTTGATAAATTAACACTGAAGCGTTTATCGCGCAAACTAAACATTTATTGAAAGTTGCATGTTTAGTTTGCGAGTAAGACTCATATGGATAGTTTATATTTGTTATTTCTTTTCTCTCAATTACGATTTCGGTGTTTCCATAGAATTCCCGAAAATATAAGTAAATATGGATATTTCACAGCGAAAAATAAAGTGTCTACATATATTACGAAAGATGTTTCGGCAACATTGTCTTTCAAAGTGTAAACCCAGGGGTAAAATATTATTTTAACAGACCAAGCACATTCAAATATTTCTAGATATGTAAATCACATCAAAACTATTGGGCTTTTCACATATTATATAAAATGCATATTTGAACAAGAGTGCTTCTAACTCACTAAAAGTTAAAGGATAAAGGCAAAAAATGTACTTGCATTATTGCACATTTGCATATTTAACAGTATATAATAGTATGTCAAAGCAAAAAGGATACAGGATTATCCGTTGCACTATTTATTTCTGTGGATAAAATTCCTTTCACAAAATCTATAGTGTCATTTACAATACCATGGACCTAAAAATATATAAACATGTCATTCGAATTAAAATTCTAGACAAAAAGGTTTCAAAGTATCAGATTATTTTGGTATTAATAAATAAATAATGGGTTCTCCTTGCTTTTGTATCATCCATAAAATGGCAAATCCCGGTTTTGTGACATCATTTTGATTTGAACAAACGTTTAAAATAACTGCGACACGGACTAATGTTTGAACCAATGTTGATAAAATTTAACCTTTTTTGCTGATGATAAAAAAAAAAGTAGAAAACAATTGTGTTTATGATAAAATACACGTTATTACAATCCGAATATTTGATTGTCAGATTATTACCATACAAACAATGCAAAATTGCAGTAGCTCGACACAGTATGAAGCTTTTAACTCACTGGCTCCTCTCACCCTACCATAAGCTTAATACCGTATCGTGCAGCTTATATTTTTTTTTTAGTATCAATATACAGAACACTTATCTGATTAAAGTACAGACAATGATGCCAATGCTTCGCTAACGGGAATCGGAAAACGCTCCAGTCGTTCAAAAAATAAAATCACAAAAATACTGAACTCCCGGTAAAATTCAAAACGGAAACTATTTGCTATTAGAAGACCTTTAAAGATCATTAGGTTTCGTTGTATTGAACAAACTCAGTCATCATAGATACCAGGATTAAATTTTGTATTTACGTCAGATACGCGTTTCGTCTACAAAAGACTCATCAGTGACGCTCGAATCCAAAAAATGTTAAAAAAAGCCAAATAAAGTACGAAGTTGAAGAGCATTGTGGACCAAAATTCTTTAAAGTTTTGCCAAATACAGCTAAGGTAATCTATTCTTGAGGTAGAAAACCCTTAGTAATTAAAAAATTCAATAGTTTTGTACACAGTTAATTTATAAATATGACCATATCAATGATAACTCATGTCAGCACTTCTGTGCTGACTACTGGGTTGGTGATACCATCGGGATATTTAAACTCCACCAGCAGTGGCATCGACTCAGTGGTTGTAAATAAATTATCATAGATTCCAGGATTAAATTTTGTTCTTACGACGGTCAGACGCGCGTTTCGTCTACAGCGTATTTCGTGAAACACACATTAAATTATTTTGCGTCTGTAGTTGATATAAGTATTACATGAACAGAAAGTTCAACGAAGTGGTATTGGTTAACTGTGAGCAAAGCGCTGACACATGATCTGTTTTACAATCATATGTCCAGAAAATCTGCTCATCGGGGTACACACATATTCATTTATGATATTGACTATATGGTTCGTCTCTTTCTTTGTAACGAGTTTCAGGTTGATGCGAATTCGTGTAAACTACTTAAGCCAAAATGGTAACCCAATAATGGATGGAAGGACGGATGCCGTACAGACTGGAACAATATTATCCTACACTATCATAGGCGTGAAAAAATGCAATGTTGCAAAAAAACTGCAATGATCTGTATTACCGTACATAATCTGTATTACCGTACATGGTGAAGGTATTCTCACCTGTATCGAATGAGGAAGGTAATCTTACCTGAGGACAACACCTTAATGTATAGGCATCTTGTACTCTATCACAAAATCGATGACTTTCTACAAAACAAAAGTAAGAATGTAATACGTATTTATTGAAACTCATCTATATCAATTGTATTAAGCTAAATGTTTCCAAAACGGTATAGTCTAAAATCAGGGGAAAACACATGAAAGACATTAAAAGCACATTTATCAATAAATACATTTACTTATTACTTAATATGAAATAGACAATAACTCAATGCAGTAGCACCACCACGATGATACCAATTACTGATCAATTAAATCACTAGACAACGAGAATAACAACAGCTTTTACAACTGAGATTATCCCAATTGACATGCACTGTGCTTACAACATTTGAATAATATATCTATTTTACTCTATATCGTGTTATATGAAAGGTAAATAATTAAAACAAAATGTTACCTGCTATTTCTGAAGGATGTGTGTCCGAATGCAATAGAGATCTCAGTCTACTGGCCACATTTATCTGACCTTTGTGGGGTCGTACACTATGAATATCTTTAATAGATTATAATAACTTATTTAGTAAGGGTTTTACATATGAACTACTATACTGTATAATGAGATATCAAACATAGGACAAAACACATTCTAAATGAAATATTAAATACTTATCTTATTGACTAAACATGCAAAATATGCATCTACTTTACTCTTAAAATATTTGAAATAGCATTTTATAATTGATAGTTTGTTTATCTGATTGAAATACGAACTATGTTTTAGCCAAGCATTGATACAGGAATTTTTAATCATATTGCGTTTTTTAGACATATAAACTTTAATTTCATGAGTTTGTTGCTAACTTAAATTATACACGGCTGCATGGTAGAAAAGATGTACTTACTACTGTCGAAAGCTCTGGTTGTCCCTTTCAGAACATCCAAGGTAAAGGCAGCTACTACGTCAGCTTGTCTCGATATTGACTCAGCACGTTCACAAGCTAGATATTAAATATGATTTTTAAATAAAATTGTTCTTAAAATCAGTCTTATTTTAAAATGAGTTTAACTGTTTGGGTTTTTTTTTTCACATTGGCTTTATGTATAGTAGTGGGAGGTTTTAGATCTCACAGAAAATGTGTAATACCGTCGCAAGTCAGAACTCTAAAGTATGTATATTGGACTGGTGTCTTCTTTTGTTATTTTGGTTGAATTTCATTTTTTTACATGGTCAGAGTTTAGAGTCTCGTTCATTTCGCTGAACAAATATACATATAAGTGTTTAGGGCCATCTGAAGCCTGCCTCTTATTACGGTATTTTCTCCCTGCGTTGTAGACCCATTGGTGGCATAAGGCTGATTTCTGCTTTATGGATGGGTTGTTGTCTATTTTACTCACCTTTTTGAATGACATTTTAAAAGAATAGTGTGTGGGTGTGATTTTCTTTTTTTATTATTATTATTACTCAGAACTGTTATACTTAAGTCCGAATTTATATATAATAAAAGAAGGTGTGGTATGATTGCCAGTGAGACAACTCTCCACAAAAAGACCAAAAAGACACAGATATAATCAACTATAGGTCACCGTACGACCTTCAACAATGAGCAAAGCCCATAACGCATAGTCAGCTATAAAAGGCCCAAAATGACAATGTAAAACAATTCAAACGAGAAAACTAACGGTCTTATTTATGTACAAAAAATGAACGAAAAACAAATATGTAACACATATACAAACGACAACCACTGAATTACAGACTTCTGACTTTGGAAAGGCACATAGATACATAATATTGCGGCCGGGGTTAATATGATAGCGGGATCCAAATCCTCCCCATAAACTGGGACAGTGGCATGTTCATTTTCATTGAACTAGTAAAAATTTTGTTTAGAGTCATTCTTATTTAGGAGCCAAGCGGGTGTGGGATTTTCCCGCTGTGTTGAAGACCCAATGATGGCCTTTGGCTGTTTTTGCTGTCTGGTAGAATTTGAAACATTCTTCTCCGTTTCAATTCTCAATTTCATATATCTACAACATTTCAGCACTAAGCTCCATCTAATCTTTTATCTAGTTTTTGCAATATCTTATAGAAATAACCGCTTACCTTCCGCTCCGAGGGCTGCAATCAACTGAGTACCATTAATAAGAGCCAGTCCCTATTGATAAATATGGATTGAATTGTAGAAGGTGATCTCGAAACACAAAAAAGATATAGCTATAAATAGCACTTATATACTTGTATATTGAGCGTGAAGTTCATTTATGTTAGCTTTACGTATTGTTTTCTGTATAATTTTCTGTCAAATAGAGCTAATAAAAATAACAATGACACAATTATCATGACCAAGAGACTAACTGCATAAGTATGAAAGAAAGGCCTCTTTACCTCTTTCGGTCCAAGCTGTATTGGCTCCAAATTATTGAACTCTAAAACCTACAAATATGCATGTTATCCTGTTTGAATATAGTTAATCGAAGTTTAATAATCATATATTTTCTATCAGTATACGCTAAATATAAATAAGATTTGTTTTTCAATATTTTTTTACTTAACAACGAAACACTTGGTCGATGCCACTTCTGTTTATTTGTTGAACTCCGATAGATGATCCGTGGTGTAGTCGATAGTCAGCACTTAGTTAACACAATTTGTATATTAGTAATTCAATCAAAAAACCAAGGCTGCTGAATTTCATAATTTTAATATAAAAAAGGTTCCAATCTCTGCAGGCAAAAAAATCACCTGTCGGAATACAGAGAATTTGCTCGAGCCTTGTTTATTCTTTACTACCCCCAGAAATCAATTTGGACGCTATTCATGTTTATCTATACTGGTAACATTGTAAGTTATGTCTCTATACATAGAAATCATATCTTGGAAACAGTAGGTAACCAAAACAAAATGATTCTGATTATTATAGACGTGGTTTGTGAAACAGTTATATTTACAACTTGCAACCTTAGAAGGTCTTCATAATAAGCTACAAAAGGTCACGGAAATAACAATCGTAATACAATTCAAACGAAAAACAAGCTACCATTTTTATGTAAAATAACAGTAAACGAAAAAATTAAACAATATCATCGTGACACCCACTGAATAAAAACAGGCTTCTTACGTGTGTGTTGTTATTCAAAAACAAATATTCAAGAGACTGAGTTGGTGATTCTTGACATTTGAAAAAGTAATTCACTGACCAAAACTGCTAATTAAAGTCTCGTGCAAGCAACAATTAATTATTTGTGACCTTTAAATCTTTGTATTGTCAAAGATCAGTTGTTGTCACCATTTTTTTTTTCAAAGACCTTTATTCTAATTAAGGTATACGTTCACATATCTCCTCTAATTAACTTTTAAGTATGATTGATTTGCTTTACCTACTGCTATTGTGTTCGTATGTATTAAAAGTTTGGTAGCTGATATCAAGAGTATTTACTAAAAACTAACATGTCATTTTAATTCAATAAATAAAACTAATGTACAATCACCTGCACACGTTTCTTCGTGTCCTTTATACAAGGACAATGTCTTGTTGGAAATTAACCTATATTATATTAGCAGGTATAACCAGAGAGCAGATGCTGGATAGATAATGATGTGTGGTTCTTTACACCTACATGCGATAACTATGAACAGAACTATGATAACATACGCATTTTATAGGTAAAACAAATGGCAATAACGATATGTCACCTTAAAACACGTGGCAAGGTTTGTATAAGCGGCAAATGATGTGATTATCAACACGTCAGATGTCTCAAGACAACAATATTTATATGATATTTAGAATAATAACAATAATTGAAACGATTTTTTATTTCTGCTATGTATTATAATATAGGTAAAAAGAGAACTTACGTATTTTGCATCAGCCCATCCACTCTTAGGGCTCCACATTTTACCCTCTCCCATCAATCCCAGGGCTAGATGCGATAAGGGTGCCAAATCCCCACTGGCACCAACTGTTCCCTTTTCTGGTATCCATGGTAAACATGATGCTAGATTTTAAAAAGATACAGACATTCAGTAAAAAAAAATACAAAAAATACTATGTCTAATACACAAAATATTACCCATCGTCAGATATTTTTAAATACCTTATTCGCACGGTCAAAATCATGCCACTTACCAACACAATTTCCATAGTTCCAATTAAAATGTATTGCATAAAACGTCTGACAAACAACTTAATATATGGTGAACGACAATATTTCGCTGTTTAAGCTAAACCCTTCAGTAAGTGAATACTTAGTTATATGTACAGTGTTTTGGGTACATCTTTTAATGTTTCAATTAAATCGCAAAAAGGTATTACCATTAAACGCCTTAATATATTTTTTAAGATTTGACATCGAGATTCCACTGTATCCCTTGGTTAAAACATTAATTCTCAGTGCCAATAACATCCTTGTCCTCTCTGGCGACAGCGGTGGTCCAACTCCTGCAAACAAAAAACACATAACAAATAAGACATGTGATGGCTTCTTGCACATCTGGTGTATGCAACTGTGTAATAAGAGATCTGTTAGTGTTAATACTTAGATTCAGGTGCTGATATAAATCTTCTGTTATTGGTTTTATTTTTATTATTTGAAGTTCATAAAATATTGAAGTGGTTGATTTTAAACTATGATTGGGAATCTTTCAGGCAAAGTTAACCTTTGGTTATTGTTGGTTATGCCACTTTGGCTCTGATGCCGTCACTCATTTTATATGTTTGGATTTCGGGCGTAAAGACGAAGGTTAGTCGTGTTGTACGAACGGAAATCGGTAGCATGCCTGTTGGTTGGATTGGGATTTTTTTTGGCAACAAATTGATTTATTATTCATTTTCAAAACTGACTTACCTGCTGCATGCGATCTAATCAAGTTTTCCTGTAGCTCACTACAAATACAATACAGGAGTAGCATGCAAGTTGTTTACTAACAATTATGATGGAGGATAAACAAAAAGTATATACACAAAAAGAGTTATATGTTGTGGTTAATAATAACTAGAAGCAAAACAAAATGCATACGCAGATTTAATACTTACTATATTCCGTTAAATAGCATTGAAAGAATATCAATGAAAGCCCTTTGAATCGAAATTCTGAAGATTTTGAATGATGTAAATTAAATATATTCGACAATTTAAAAGAAGGATATGTTCATAGTTATCAAAGGTACCAGGATTATAATTTAGTACGCCAGACGCGCGTTTCGTCTACATAAGACTCATCAGTGACGCTCATATCGAAAAAGTTATAAACCAAACAAATACAAAGTTGAAGAGCATTGAGGATCCAAAATTCCAAAAAGTTGTGCCAAATACGGCTAAGGTAATCTATGCCTGGGATAAGAAAATCCTTAGTTTTTCGAAAAATTCAAAGTTTTGTAAACAGGAAATTTATAAAAATGACCACATAATTGATATTCATGTCAACACCGAAGTGCTGACTACTGGGCTGGTGATACCCACGGGGACGAAACGTCATCCAGCAGAGGCATCGACCCAGTGGTGTAAATAGTTACCAAAGGTACCAGGATTATAATTTAGTACGCCAGACTCGCGTTTCGTTTACATAAGACTCATCAGTGACGCTCATATCGAAATAGTTATAAACCAAACAAATACAAAGTTGAAGAGCATTGAGGATCCAAAATTCCAAAATGTTGTGCCAAATACGGCTAAGGTAATCTATGCCTGGGATAAGAAAATCCTTAGTTTTTCGAAAAAATTCAAAGTTTTGTAAACAGGAAATTTATAAAAATGACCACATAATTGATATTCATGTCAACATCGAAGTGCTGACTTCTGGGCTGGTGATACCCTCGGGGACGAAACGTCCACCAGCAGAGGCAATGACCCAGTGGTGTAAACATAGTTATCAAAGGTACCAGGATTATAATTTAGTACGCCAGACTCGCGTTTCGTTTACATAAGACTCATCAGTGGCGCTCATATCGAAATAGTTATAAACCAAACAAATACAAAGTTGAAGAGCATTGAGGATCCAAAATTCCAAAATATTGTGCCAAATACGGCTAAAATCGTTAATCATCGCTATGCATCAATTTTTAATACAGCTTTAATACAAGTTGCGTTTCTATCAGTGAGTTTCTGCAAAAGACATCCAGAACCAACTACCTTAGCTTTCATATTACTTGTATAGTTCGATCACATTGATATATAATTTACCTTAAATTTGTTTAATGTGTTCTAGCTCTTGTTTGTATGATTTACAATAACAGTTATGTATATATGATTTCCTCTTAGACGTTTAAATATGATGTCGGATATTTCTAAGAGGGGCGACATAAAAAAAACTTCCTTTATTATAAAATTCGTATGGACAAGGTCACTTTTTCTGGACTATTCAATTAGTTGAGCTTAGTCGGTTTATTAATGTTATTTTGTTTAATTCCTTTAGTTTTGGTATGCCTTAACCCTGATGAACTTATAAATATCTTACTTTAACTTATCTTTTGCTACATTAACCCTGGCGAACTTGCCGAATCCTGTTGTGATTCCATATACAACTGAAAGAAATAACATTAAAAATCAACAAGATGTAGCAACGGGTATATTTCTAATAATTTGTTCTTAGCTTCAAAGTAGAATACGATTACCAGTCGTTTTATCTTGGAAATTTCAAATAACTGAGACATACAGCCATAAACCTAACTTGAAAAATTTTGAGTAGCAAAACAAAATGCAAAAATAGCAGAGGAGAACAAGGGTACACTCAATCACAATTCATTCAACTTTCCATCTATCAACTTGTTATTTTTTTCGAATGTAAAGAACCCGCTTGACAGTTTCCCGAAAGAAGTTAAATATCTTACGTTCGTTTTTATCTACGATATCTTCTAAGAGATCTCTGGCTTTCTGGACTTTCTGTTCTGCATCAACAGTCATCTACAATTACGTGTAACAATAAGGTTAAAATTACTCCTATATGTGTAATTCAATACGTATACGCTAAATTGGCCTCATTGCTTACTACGAAGAAGCTACCGTTTGATTGTTAAAGAGCTAGGATGAAAAGTTTTGGTCTGCATTTTGTAAAACTGTAATCTCTGTCCTGCTTTTTCTTAAAGCTGAAACTCCTGACCTGTTTTTTTTTCATATTTCATCCTAGAAACTCCCCCCCCCCCCCCCCCCGCACCCAAAAAATAAACAACACCCAAACACGTATACAAATAAAATGGTAGCTCCCATATGCTTGAATTTTATTTTATTCTAAATTATAAAAAAAAAAGGTTCAGTCATACTTATAGTTTGTATCTAACCTGTATTTGAACATGCATTGTTTTTCTGGTCATGAAGTTAAGATTTCAAAACATTCTAGCATGGCCTAGACGTAACTTTTATTATGAAAATTATTGTCACCTTTATTAAGTAATGTCCTTTTCCAAGTCTGACCAAGTCATCCAGTGACAAGCTGTTACCATCTAGAGATAAATACTAAAAAAATAAAGAAAGGTTTAGGTCAGAGTTAAAGAATTTTTTTAAGTGCTTCATTAAGTACTTTTAGTATTTTCTGCATCCCCCATCAAACATTTAACGCAGACACGTCAATTCGTAGTTTAAACAAACTGTACTCTTCGAACGACATGTTCTCCTTTGCCCTCTGTAGACCATATATTGGTAGACAATTGGCACTAAAACATTGAATGAGTATAGGCAATTGGCACTAAAATATTGAATGAGTACCTAAACCGGCATGGTCTGGTTAAATACGAGTTAAATCATTTAAACGATTCTGAGGAAGAATATTTATCATATTTCCTATTGATTGATAAAATAGGCAAATAGGAATTAAGCATATTAACTACCGTATGCTTTAAGATTTTCAGGAATACTACCAAGCATGCAACTATTTCAGTTTGTCAAAAAGTTAATGCTCCTAATAGGTTTAATGATTTTAAGATTTATAATGAATATAACATCCATGGAAGAAGACTACATATGAAATTTCAAAAGTACAGATCTGCGGAGAACTTACAAAATGTATGCATCTTTTTCATAAACATTATTATTAATTCACATACAAGGGGTGGTAAGAAATAAAGTTCGGTTCGAAATAGAGACAACATTAGATACATAAAATGACTCACCTCCCTCACTCTTTCCACGCTGGCCTCTGGTCTTGACTTTGTTAAGGACAAAAGTTGACATTTAAAAAAAAGAATATTGCAAATTTGGAACAAAAAACTCATCAAACGATCAATTTATACTGCAGATTTTGTTTATTGATATGTATGCCTCGTTCACACGGACATTTAATTCGAATTGAATTCGAATCGAATGAGAATCCAATTCGCTTATCGCGTTCACACACTCTTCTTTTTTAATTAGTTATTTCGCATTAGAAATGCGTTTTAGTTAATACGAATTAAAAGTAAACGTCGTTTGGACAGTAAATCGAATTTGACGCGCATTGCAATTCGAATTAGAATTGACGTTAGGACGTAAAACGTTTCGAATGCGAATTAAAATAATTCGAATTAGTTAATGCTAATCGAATTCGAATTACGTGTGAACTCAGCATGATACTGAAGGATACATTTTTTCTTCGACGTAAACAGGTTCTGCAGGACCGGTCACTGGACTTGACATATCGCTGTCCAGAACTAAAAATATAATGGAATCATATATAAGGAAAATCAGCAATTTACATCTACAATATCATTGCATTAAAATAATAAAATATTTATGTTATATAAAGTACATCCACCAATATTAAAATTCATGATGGCTTCAATTCATTTAAGCATGTTAAGTACTTTGATCTTGCTTTTGGATAGTTAAAGTGCTCTGAAGTCAGACATGACAAACAGCAACCATGCAGTGGTATTCGCTAGACTACATGCTCCTTCATGTCTTGGGACAAGCATACAACGAAAGTGACAGCATTTATTAGCATGGGAAAGTGGGGTAACAAAACAGCATTTTAAAAAAACTAAAAATATGCATAAAAAGTTTGATTTATAAGATCGGTCCATCTCTTATACTATTAAGCGAAATGAAATTGAAAACACAATTACTTATTATTCAACTTTGACTTTTTTAGGTTTGTGTATTATGTCAAATTTATATTGTCATTTCAACATACGCAGTTATATAAAACAACAAAATAGTGCATTGTCCTTTTTTGTTTTAGATCAGATTAGAAGCACGTGTTTCTATGCAAAACAATAGGTTTTAATTGTTATGAGAAGCATTATAATTCTTATTATCATATTATCATTAACTATAAGACACTGACCCACAGTAACAAAATCATTGTCATCCAGTACATGTTTAATGGCGTCATCTTGATCTAGAATTGCCCCTCCTTTGGCTTTTCTCACTTCGAATACTTTTTCTATAGCATGCCCCGAGGAACTCTTGGCTTTGTAGTATCTCCGTAATGTCTCCTCTCCCAACCATTTTACACTTTCGCCCCCTTTGCATGGTACCGCGAACCAATCCCCTCTCACTCGAGCAGATAATTTCATTGTTTTGAAGTTCTATCTGTATCAGATAAGAGTGGTGACTGTTTGACCGGTTGTAATAGCGTACCAGACGTAAGGTTCTGGTCTCGTGGTTTATCTTGCTTACTAAACTATTATCAGTACAAGATCAAATTATATACGAAGTCAAAATACGACCAAGGAAAGTGAATTAAATTTGTATTTCTACGTTAGTAGTCAACAGTATGTGTAGACAGATTACAGGGTGGTATGGGAGTCTAAAATAAAAATGATAGAATTTGTTCATACTTTGTCAAAATGTAGTATCTATTGATACATGTTCAAAAATATTATAAAAATGATAGGTCACCGCGCATTTTCTCAAGTTACAGGTTGTGACAAAATGACAAATTTTGTATGGATTATACAGGAAAAAACAATATTTTGTGATTAGAAACTAAACGAAATGATAGAATTGTAAAATAAATTAGGAAAAGATAGCTTTCAGACAATGCTTTGAAAATATCAAAAGAAAAGATAGGGTCACCGTGCGTTTTTTCCTGCTAAAAGACAAAATAGGAAAATTTCATGTAGAGTCCTTCAGAAAATGCACTGTTTTAGAGTTACCTCCCCTTAAAATGCAAATTTGAAAATATTCAAAAATAACCAAAAATAATATACACTTGTACAAATATTAATATTTCTAAGTTACATTCTTATAAATTGGTTCTTTTAAATGAAAATTCACATAAATATCTGCATTCCTGCATCAAATTTTGCTAACTTGATAGAAAATATGGACCTTAGATTCTCTGTTTTTTACAATCCAAGATGGCGAAAGACACCCATACCACCTTAATGAGCTTCTTCTTTAGGGGAAATGTAGTGAAATATGAATTATAATAACTGGAATAATAGGTTTCCTTTACATATCTTGAATTAGCTATTTTTATATTTTCTCCTTGTGTTTGTAAATTGTTTTCGAAGTTTGTCAACAAACACATCTACGAATGCATATTTTCCAGTTTTCATTTTTTTGATAATTACACTCAAATCTTTGATTTGAAAGGTAAAACAATAAAAATAAAAAAGATGCCATAAACTTTGTTTACTTTGGATTACTGTTAAATTACATGAAATACGTTCTTTGGACAAGATAGAAAGAGTTCTTGGTTTCGAAGTTTATAAATTGTTTATAATCAATGTATATAAAACGGCATTTCAATTCCAGAATAAGCCTTCCCTTATCAGTATATATAAATATAATATTAAGAGAAGTAGAGCATAAGTGAAACACATGTGAAGAATGCATACATATAACATAAGATCACATAAGCTTATCGGTCGCGATCGCTGGCATAGATACGATACCAGGGGGAGAATTTAGGTTCTAATCTCGAATCATTGGTAATGATTTCAATGTTTGATAGCTGGTTCTGTTACCTATTATAAGTTGGTTTGGCTATATAAAAATTTGGTTATTTTGCAAGACCAGAAGCAGAAACATGTTTCGGATTCACGTAAAAGAAATGCGCCCCTGGTCAATCAAAAATGTTATCATGAAACGAAACCAGCGGTGTCAAACAGATGTGGTTTTTAAACATTATAGATCATTATATTTATGTCTAAAATCTTCCATGGCGAACAAAACAGTATTGCAATTATATAAAAACGTGTGATCTTTCTAAGGTCGGTACTGATTTGGTAATGTTTGTGTAGGTGTTTTTTGTGAAGACAGACGCAAATTGCTCCAGTAGAACTTGGGCCTTGTCTTTACTGTTTGTGAGCTGTCCTTGTTTCTTTAGTGGGATAACTTGGCCACAATGTTATCCTGCTTCCTTGGTTTAACATATTTCTAAAATGGATGCTATTCCTTACTTGTGTTCTAAGTGAATCTAAATCTTTATTTACCTCTTCCCAGTTTTCTCTTGCCAAGGTATAGACTTTACGAGGTATATATTTTGAGCAGTAAGGTTTGATGTCTGGAACTGTTATGATGATGACATGATCAGAAATACCTGGTATGTTTCAGTTGGTGTTTTCATTAATGACGAGTTTTGTTGTAAATACAAGGTCCAGCAGGTTGTTCTCCCTTGTTGGCCAAGTTGTTCGTGGAATTGTGTAAGACCAAATTGGGTTGTTATGTTTATGACTGTTTTGAACATGATCTGGATCTAAGCTGTGCATCTTGGCTTGACTTCACGCCCCCATTATGTCTGGGCAGTTAAAATCGCTTCCTAGTATGATGTTATTGTTTTTGCTCTCATGTATGGTTTTTCTAGGAAGTTTTCTAGTTCTTAATTAGGTTTTGTTTCTATTTGGCATGTAAAATGAGCCGATAATTAGGTCTTGAGCCGTCAGTGTTTTAAGTTTGACCTATTCAATCTAGCATGTTGTGATAAATTGTGGTTGTTCAGAACCAATCATGCTGTTATAGCCTAAAATAAAATATTTCTCCTCCTAAGGTTCCTCTGTCATTCCTGTGTGATGTGTATCAGGGGATACTTTTGCTGATTTAATAGCATCTTTAGTTGGGTCAATTTTTTTCCTGGGTTTCGGTACCCCTTTTAGCTCTTGAAGATTCGGTGCCAACATAAGAAGTATTGATTATTATTTAATATTTATGTACTTTTGTAGGTTTCTAAATATACACCTTTTTGATATGAAGAAAATTAAAGTCTTACATTATACAAACGGAAACTGTTCAAGTATGAGTGCTCCTACATTGGAGTCTTATTTAATATGACATAAAACAACACACGATATATCCGTTCCTCTCCCACATTACAGTATTGTCCACCTAAGAAGAACGTGTTGTCAACAAAACACAGAAACCAACATGGATTTTAAAAAGACAGCTAAAAGTCTGTGGAATAACCAGTTTGTTTGGTAACAGAAGTTTTGTTTTCACATAGAACTAACAGTATTATAGGGTAACCTTCCCTTCCTGTAAAGTTCGACGTGTTACATAATAATTTTAAATACAAGGTTTTCATATCCCTCGTCCGCCTCGGGTCATGTAGTTATGCAGTTATTGTTTTATGAATGATTCTTTCACCATCTGAACAACTTTTGTATAATTGTTCAGTTGTATTTATATGCTATGAAAGCTGATAAAATGGACGCTTCTAGCTCTAGTAAATTATGATAGTGTAATCCATTTAGATTTGGAGGTCAAGTTGCTGTTTTCTGCTGATACATGACATTCTTATTTGACTTAGGTCTGAAAACATCTTTGCCCATGAAATGACTATTTTTGATATAATTTATGATAAAAACAGCAACCTTTTCAATTTCTTAAGATGTCAGAGCAGTCCTAACTAATCAAATCAAATATATGTAATTGTCAATAGGGCTCTTCACGGTTAGTTCGTCCATATTGGATAGGGGGCCGATTTTTTTGAAAGAGGTGGAAATAGTATGAAAGTGTGGGAAAACCTATGTGTGTTTCCAAGCAACAGCTCTGTTTTAATGATGTTTTCCTGTATTTTTCACACCATTTTAACCTCCATTATGAAAATCTGCCCCTATCCAATATGGCCGAACTCACAGTGAAGAGCCCTATTGAAGACGCCCATTACAGGCAGAATAATCACAAGTTAAATTTTGTACAAATGATTACAACTATTTGAATACAATTAAATCAATGATTATAATCATTAACATAATTTTTAAATACCTGTACATACATGTATGATCCTCGTCTCATTGGTTTTCGATCTAATTCGCGGAATTTCTAAAAGTATTCTATATTTATAGGAATTAGATATCATTTTAAATAAAACATCATATATTCAGTTAAATATGTGTGAATTAACAATATGCTATTGATAAGTTTTCATATGGAGATAACCTAAAATATTATTCTTTTGAATAAAGACTTTTTGAAAGAAAAGTTATTATCTCCCCCATGGAAACTTCCTACAAACATATACATGTGTATTGCCATTTTACACATATTTTACTGAATATATGATGTTTTATTTAAAATGATATCTGATTCTTATAAATATAGAATACTTTTAGAAAGAAAAACTATATGAAAGCTTAGTTTGGACAATTTAATAGCAATTCAAATGAACAGTTCCCCTTCAGCATGGAAATGACTATAATATACCTATACAAACTGATAAACTAATTTGGTCACAACATCATTACAGTGGAGTTAAAGTCTTATAGGATTGTAAGTATGTTTTATTTTATCGCTTGCACTTTCATGACTTGGCTGTGGTTTATAAAACAAATTGCAATTTGGTCAAAATTTTGAATGAGTTGCAATTGGTGGAGAGCAACACTAACAGTCAAGTCACTGTAATAAAAAAAAATGATGTAGGACTTAAAATTGTTTATAAAAATGTTTTTATGTTTTTTAGGACATTGGGTAAAAGTTGGGGTGTATTCTTAGTAGCTATTTTTGTAGCCAGAGAGATGGCAAATGCAGAAGCAGAACAAGCTATCGAGGCAGCAGCCCAGAAAGTCATTCCAACTTAAATGTTTTACAGGTAAGAAACTCTCATCAAAACTATTCAAGTCTTAATTTGGTTGGTAGAAAACATAAAGTAGAAGGGACAGAAAATTGTTAGCTGTCTATTAACGATAGTAGGAAGTCAATTTATCTTATTGAAAATCATCCCTATAAAAATGTATTGCTCTCATCCTTAGTAAAAAGAACTAAAATAATGCTTATCACGTCACCAAGGTATACATTGTATGTAGCTGGATTTAAAAGGATAGAATCGACTATCATGTAATCATGTACACTCAGGACATTACATTTCAGGGCAGTTTTATTATGAGGTAATACAAATGAAAAAGTGTTGTTGATTTCTAAAGTTGGTATATGTACAACTTATTATCATGAAATTATTAAATAATTAATTTTATCTTTTAATTGATGTTTCAAGATATTAGGATGTTACAATTTTATACCTTTATTTTCTTACTTTTACAAACATACAATGTGAAACATAAAGTAGAAGGGACAGAAAATTGTTAGCTGTCTATTAACGATAGTAGGAAGTCAATTTATCTTATTGAAAATCATCCCTATAAAAATGTATTGCTCTCATCCTTAGTAAAAAGAACTAAAATAATGCTTATCACGTCACCAAGGTATACATTGTATGTAGCTGGATTTAAAAGGATAGAATCGACTATCATGTAATCATGTACACTCAGGACATTACATTTCAGGGCAGTTTTATTATGAGGTAATACAAATGAAAAAGTGTTGTTGATTTCTAAAGTTGGTATATGTACAACTTATTATCATGAAATTATTAAATAATTAATTTTATCTTTTAATTGATGTTTCAAGATATTAGGATGTTACAATTTTATACCTTTATTTTCTTACTTTTACAAACATACTTCATTTTTATAAAAACAAAATACAGTACTGACCAATGGATGGACATTCATGATCTTCCTATATTTATTTTTGTAGATTGTGGATCGTAGAACAACCAGTCCAAAGACACCACTACTGCCTGTGATATGTAGAAGGGACAGATTTGAAAAGAAAATTGAAAAATTAAAGAATCCGTTTTTTTCATACTGTTGCCCTTATATTTACAAAGAAAATATTTTCTCTGTCTCTCTCAGACCTAGTTTTTGGATCTGGAAAGTTTGTGTGCTCTTTCTTTATCAAGTACCAGCATTTCCAACCATAGAATAGGAACCTGTCCAAAGTTTTTGAGATTGGGAGTCTTATGTCTTTTGTCCTTAACCTCATTTTCATTGATCTTTTTTTTTAATGTGAATTTCTCATTTATAATATGTTATATGATAACTTTGATTGGTAATGGTGTATATCAAACCTGTCAGAAATGTGTTTACTTGACCTCTACCTCATTTCATGGACCAAGGAATAAAATTAAGTTTTCATGGTCAAGTCCATATCTCAAATGCTGTAAGCACCAGATCTACTTTATTTAGTGTATGTGATGATTGTACATGGTCAACTGGTAGGTTTGTCATCAGACTTCAACCTACTTTTTGGTATCATTGGGAAATGTTTAATTTTTATGGTTTTGGTCTGTTTCTCAGATATTATAATTAAGCAATAAGTCAACTTTTTTTGGTTTATTGAAAAGATTGTAGGCCTAGGTGTTCATGTCTGTCTGGCAGGGCAGTTAGATAAACTACCTCCTGGGCAGGCTTCATATATGACCACCTCATTTTCATGGTTCATTGGTCAATGATGTTTTCGTAATTTGTCAGTTGATCAGATACTATAAGTAATAGGCCAACTATATTTAGTATATAAAATGTTGTCTCTTTGACACATTCCCCTTTTCCATTCTCAATTTTATTATAATGTGTTTGCTTTCTGGCTGGTATCATATGACCTTGACCTCATTTTTATTATGCATTGGTTTATTGTCAAGTTTGCGCATTTTGTCGCAGAAAGCTTGACATGTGATCTGGAGGCTGCAGGCTTTGGCTAACTTCTTAAAAGCTATATATTTTAGAAGGTGGAAGACCGTTTGTATATATAGATGACTTATGTTATGAAGTTTCTGTCTGTCACAAGGCCAATGTCCTTTACCCCATTTTCATGGTTCAGTGACTACTTGAAAAAAAAGTTGTGAGTAATGGGATAACTATATTTGGTATGCGTGTACCTTGCAAGGTCTTCATGCCAATCAGACAGTCTTCACTTGACCTCATTTCATGGATCAGTGAACAAGTTAAGTTCTGGTGGTATAGTCCATATCTCAGATATTATAAGCAATAGGTCTAGTGTAATTTGGTGTATGGAAGGATTGTGAGGTGTTCATTTCAAACTTGCAGGTGTCATCTGACCTTGACCTCATTTTCATGGTTCAGTGGTTATGGATAATTTTTGGTGTTTTGGTCTGTTTTTCTTATACTGTATGCAATAGATCTACTATATTTGGTGTATGAAATGATAGAAAGGTGTGACTGTCATTTGACCTTGACATCATTTTCATGTTTGTGTAGTCAAAGTTGAGGTTTTGTGTTTCGTCTTTTTCTTCTTCTTTTACTATGTGTAATAGATCTACTATATTTGGTGTGTGGAAATATTTTATGATATACTTGTCATTCATGCAGGTTTGATTTGACCTTGACCTCATTTTCACAGAACAATGATAGTAAAATCTCCAAATTTCAGACCATGAAACAATGATAAGTAAAATAGGCTATACATTTCAGCGTGTGAACTCTTTTTTCAAATAATATAAATAGTAGGTGAAATTTTTGTGTTTTGGTTTTAAACTATTTATATAAGCAATAAGTCAACTACATTTGGTGTGTGGAATGATTGTCAGACAGATGTTTTCTGGCAGGTAACTTCTTACCTTGACCTCATTTTCATAGTTTATTGGTCAGTGAAATTTTTGTGTTTTGGTTTTAAATTATAAGCAATAGTTAATATAAATAGTAGGTGAAATTTTTGTGTTTTGGTTTTAAACTATTTATATAAGCAATAAGTCAACTACATTTGGTATATGGAATGATTGTAAACTGAATGTCTGTCTATAAAGTTTCACCATCTGCCTTGACCTTATATTAGTCAATGTAGTTTCTGTAGTTTGTGAGATACCATAATTAGCAGGACAACTTTATATGGAATGGTTGTAAGGTAGCAATACACAGTTATATATTTAAAATGATACTTCAAATATTTAGTTACACATTATGGCCATGGTGATTTATTTAAATATGAAAGTTTTTGTACAATAAGATGGAGTTTTAGATAATTAAAGAATAATATAGCCTTCTTAGTGGGTTTATATTAACATTTAGATTGATTTTTAGCATGTTTTATAGGCCATTTATCTGTTTGACAATCCATATTTTACTATCCGAACTGTCCATAAATTTTTGTAGTGTATCAACAAAGATTTTGCGCTCAATCTTTTCTATTCAATTTTAAGGAAAAGCAAGCAGAAATGCATATGATTTTTTTTGGACCACTTGATAGATATAAACATATGGTGTCAGGAAAGGTATCACTGTAATTGATTGAAATTTTCCCTTTGGACCATATTTGGGAGACTTGTCAAGTTGTGTGACATGTTCACCCCCTTTTTTTGCTTTATTTTGTATCAAAGAAATGCAGATTGTTGCCATGGTTACACCCAAAAGGGATTATATTTCACCATTATGACCATTAGAAATCAAATCTATGGCAGATTCTCTTTCTATAAAAATATACATGCATAACACAAATATAATTTGTTAAAAAGGAGAGGAAAGAGGGTGTTCAAAAATTATGAGTGTCAATTTTAAGTTTTTTTTCCTTCTACTTCTTCTACCATATAGTGACCGCCTTCAACAAATTGAAGATTATGTCACAGGAGGAAACTTACAACAAGACATAGATTGAAAAAATGTACAAGTTTTTTTTTTAAAATACGAAAAATTAGAAATATAAAATGTTTTGTATAATAAAGTAAGATGTTGTAATTAATATTGATGCTTTGAGATTGAAGATTTGAAAGAGTCTACTGAAGTGCAATTTACAATGTTATCTGGTAGTTTGTTCCAGTCGGTAATAGTTCTTGGAAAATATGATTCTTTTCTGTACTGTGTTTTGCAGGATGGAATTTGGAAGCTGTTCGAATTGGAATGTCTTGTTTGTCTATTTTGAGGAATTAATTTATTATTTTTAGGAATTGCAACCTTTTCGTGTTCAATTTTGTAAAGCATTACCAATCTGGAGTCTTTTCTTCTGTCAGAGAGACTGCGCCATTCAAGATGTTGTAACATGTTACCAACGCTTGAGGTGTTTCTGTATTTGTTGGTAACAAAACGGGCAGCCCTCCTTTGAACTTTTTCAATGCTATCTATGTCTTGTTGTAAGTATGGACCCCAAACAGAGCAAGCATACTCTAGTGATGGTCTTACTAGGGACTTATATGCTTGCTCTTTAATGGATGTTGAACTTATGTTCAGGTTCCTCCTTAGAAAGCCTAGTGTGCTATTAGCTTTCTTGCATATGTTGTTAATATGCACATCCCATTTAAGGTTGGAACTGATGGTGACCCCCAGATATTTTGCTGTTGTTACATGTTCTAATGAATGATTGTGTAATGTGTAGTCAAATGTGATTGTTTTTTTTATTTCTGGTGACTGAAATTACATTACATTATCTGGGTGGAATGCCATTTTCCAAGTAGTTTCCCACGATGCAAGTTTGTCTAGATCTTTTTGTAATGTTAATGCATCGGATTTTGATTTTATTGCCAAATAAACTATTGTGTCGTCTGCAAATAAATGTACTGTAGATGTTAAGCCAGATGGAATGTCATTAATATAGTACAAGAAGAGACTTGGTCCAAGAACTGACCCCTGTGGAACCCCTGACTCAACTGCAACATACTCAGATTTTTCCCCTCTAGAACTACTGCCTGTTTGCGATTGCTTAGAAAATTTTGTATCCAGTAATTTAATCCCCCCTGTATCCCGTAATGATGAAGCTTATTAGTTAAAAAAGAATGTGAAACCTTATCGAATGCTTTAGAAAAATCCATGACCAAAATATCTGTTTGTTTACCGTTTTCCATGTTTAGTGAGACATCGTCTTTAAATTCCAGTAGTTGTGTTTCGCAGGATCGACCTCTGCGAAATCCATGCTGAAGGGGATATAAAATGTTGTGATTATCTGCATGGTTCATGATGTGTTTAACTACGATATGTTCTAAAAGTTTGCAACAAATACATGTAAGTGATATAGGACGGTAGTTTTCAGGGTTATATTTTTGGCCTTTTTTGTAAACATGAGAGACATGGGCAGTTTTCCAGTCATCTGGAACAATGCCTGTTTTAATTGACTTCTCAAAGATAATAGTAAGTATGGGTGCAATTTCATGTGAAAGTTCTTTTAAAAATCTTGGTTTAATTTCATCGGGTCCTGCTGCTTTGTTCGGATTTAAGTTATGTAAGAGTTTTTGTATACCTTCTGTATTAATTTTGATATGGGTGGAAAAGGAGTATTCTGTGGCATATTACACTTTTTGACAAATTCTGTATGAGAAATATTAGATGCTGGTGTGAATACAGACTGGAATTGTGCATTAAGTGCCCCAGCTTTTTGTAGTGGATCAGTTAGGAGTTTGCCATCTGGTTTGATTTCAGTAATCCCACTATAATCAGTTTTTTTTATGTTTAATGTAGGTCCAAAATTTTTTCATAGTGCCAAAATTTTTTTCATCTTGTGGTGGTAATATGATGCTTTCAATGTATTCCCAGTATGATTTTCGTATACTTTTTTACATCTGGTGTTTGACCTCTTTGTATTTTTTAGCAATTGATGCATTCCCAGATTTTTTTGATTTTTTAGAGTCTATCTCTTTTTCTAATGAGCCGTTTTGTTTCCATTGTGACCCATGGGTGACTGTCCTTTATTTTTGCTGTTTTATGTGGGATGTGATCTTTCACTGCTTTTGTTATTGTTGTTTTAAAACAGTTCCACATTTCATTTACACAAAGATGTTGCTGATTTTCAGAGAGATGTTTATATAAGGTGTTAATTTCTTGTTTAATTGTGCCCCAGTTTGCTTTTTTGTATAATGGAATTATTCTTGGCTTTTGTTTAAGTTTTGGTGGAGCTATTGTAAATTCTGCAAACACAATATCATGATCAGATAGGCCAGGGATAACTTCAACACGCTGTACTTGGTTTGGTAAGTTTGTAATTATCAGATCAAGAATATTGTCTTTACGTGTAGGGACATCAACAATTTGTGTGAGACATGTGTCGTCAAGTGAGTTGCCAAAGAAGTAATGAAGGTGTGGGTAAGACGTGTTCGGTTTTAATGATTTGTTGTTCCAATCCCAACCTGGGAGATTAAAGTCTCCCCCTATGATAAGTGTAGAATTTTTTATTTGTGTGGCTTTTCTTATCTTTCGTCAGATGTTTTTGGGTGATAGAAAGAGCATAAGTACAATGTTTTTGAACCAACAATGTCTACTTTTGCCCAGACCATTTCTGTTTTGTCTGGGGGTGCAAGTTCATATACCTCAGAGCTAATAAGTTCTTTTTTAATAGCTATAAGAACACCACCCCCTAACTGTGTATTGCTACCTTAGGTGTACATGTCTACCTGACAGGGTTCATCCGACTTATACCTTTAATTGTTGCTTTAATTGTTATTTTTCAAGTGAAATTTTTCTCAAATGCTATTACAAAATGTTACAATAAGGTCCACTACAGTTAGTTGTACATAACTATCGGACAGTGTTGACTTGACCTTGACCTCATATTCATGGTTCAGTGGTCATTTTTATGCCCCACCTAGGATAGTAGAGGGGCATTATGTTTTCTGGTCTGTGGCTCCGTTCGTTCGTTCGTCCGTCCGCAGGTTAAAGTTTTTGGTCAAGTTAGTTTTTGATGAAGCTGAAGTCCAATCAACTTGAAACTTAGTACACTTGTTGCTTATGATATGATCTTTCTAATTTTAAAGCCAAATTAGACTTTTGACCCCAATTTTTCAGTCCACTGAACATAGAAAATGAAAGTGGGAGTTTCAGGTTAAAGTTTTTGATCAAGGTAGTTTTTGATGAAGCTGAAGTCCAATCAACTTGAAACTTAGTACACTTGTTACTTATGATATGATCTTTTTAATTTTACAGCCAAATTAGACTTTTGACCCCAATTTTACGGTCCACTGAACATAGAAAATGAAAGTGGGAGTTTCAGGTTAAAGTTTTTGGTCAAGGTAGTTTTTGATGAAGCTGAAGTCCTTTCAACTTGAAACTTAGTACACTTGTTGCTTATGATATGATCCTTCTAATTTTAAAGCAAAATTAGACTTTTGACCCCAATTTTACAGTCCATTGAACATAGAAAATGAAAGTGGGAGTTTCAGGTTAAATTTTTGGTCAAGTTAGTTTTTGATGAAGCTGAAGTCCAATCAACTTGAAACTTAGTACACTTGTTGCTTATATGATCTTTCTAATTTTAAAGCCAAATTAGACTTTTGACCCCAAATTTAACAGTCCACTGAACATAGAAAATGAAAGTGGGAGTTTCAGGTTAAAGTTTTTGGTCAAGGTAGTTTTTGATGAAGCTGAAGTCCTTTCAACTTGAAACTTAGTACACTTGTTGCTTATGATATGATCTTTCTAATTTTAAAGCCAAATTATACTTTTGACCCCAAATTTAACAGTCCACTGAACATAGAAAATGAAAGTGGGAGTTTCAGGTTAAAGTTTTTGGTCAAGGTAGTTTTTGTTGAAGCTGAAGTCCTTTCAACTTTAAACTTAGTACACTTGTTGCTTATGATATGATCTTTCTAATTTTAAAGCCAAATTAGACTTTTGACCCCAAATTTACGGTCCAATGAACATAGAAAATGAAAGTGGGAGTTTCAGGTTAAAGTTTTTGGTCAAGGTAGTTTTTAATGAAGCTGAAGTCCAATCAACTTGAAACTTAGTACACTTATTGCTTATGATATGATCTTTCCAATTCTTTCTAATTAAAAAAGGTCATGATCATAAGCAACAAGTGTACATAACTTGTTGCTTATGATCATGACCTTTTTTAATTTTAAAACCAAACAAGACTTTTGACCCAAATTCACGGTCCATGGAACAAGAAAGTGCCATTGTGGCATCCGTGTACATTGGACACATTCTTGTTTTGGTCTGATTCTTGTCTACTTTAAGAAAGAGGTCAATCATAATTGGTGTATTCATTGTTAGTTTATTCTCATTCTAAAAATACATGAAGCAGGGGCGGATCCAGCCATTTCAAAAAGGGGGTCCCAACCCAGGACAAAAAGGGGGGGTTCCAAATATTGGTCCCCATTCAAATGCATTGATCGCCAAAAAAAAAGAACCCTCCCCCCTAGATCCGTTACAGAGATATATTTGCCTCTGAAAGTTAAACAAACAATATTCAATCATGAAAACTTAGCCCTTTACATATCTTAAGAACTATAACTTTATACCAATGAGGATTGCAGTCACTGCCAGTCTGTTTCTGGTTAAAGCATATTAATGTCAAAATTTATTTGAGAATACAGGTATCCAATCTTTGATAAAATATATGAAGGCAATCCTTTCACGTTGGTATCACCAGTCTTAAGAAATAAATAGTCTCACTCTGTCTTTAGATTTCTTCACATTTACTATTACATCAAAACTGTAAATTACAAGGAACTGGAACATTGATCGTCTGAACACATGGACAACATAACAGAATTGATAACACAAACAGGAGTTGTGTAAAAGAGACAATAATTTGACCAAATAGTAAGACAACCAAAGGCCATCATTGGGTCTTCAAGGCAACAACAAAATCCTGCACTGGAAAGAAGCCTTCAGCTTGCCCCTAAACAATAGTGTATACTAGTTCAGTGAATTGGATGCCACACTATAACAATGCTAAACTCAACACATATAACTCCTTTTGCACACATGAGAGACAAAGTAATGGAAAGGATATTGGATGGTGATGTCTTGGCTCTGGTTTTTAAAAAAGGAAATACCTGTTTTGTTTACTTTTAACTCTCAAAACAACAAAGCTTTATAAACTGCGATAAGTATGAGTAGTACTGTTAAACTGGAAACTGAGAGTTTTAAAAAAATCACATATTATTCAAATCAATTGATTGCAGCTACAATTTCCTGGGGCTGTAGAAAAACTCCAATATACCACAACAAATTTACTTTATTTGTTGTTAAAACAATATATGTACAACATAATAAAATTTTATAACCATGTATTAATAAGCAAGTTTTTTATGTTTATTGTTTCATGTTTGTTCCAAGTATTGTCTGTCTTAGAATAAATGAGATACATAAATGTATGAAGATGGCTTAGTTCCTGCTCAATAAGCTTTGCATTCATGATTCACTTCACAATTTATAGAATACATACATGAACATGATATTCAAATGGAAATGATTAAAATGTTCAAAATTTATAAAAAGATGTGTCCATCAAAAAATGAGATGATAACAATGATGAATGAATGAGAGATGGTAAAATGGAGATCTTAGTCCTTCATTTCTCCTTCTTCATCTTCTTCTTCCACTCCTCTAATGTACAAAACGTTGTTACATCTGAAACATAGAAAATAACAGACATTATTCAAAATTTTTATTTATTTAACATGTATAGTCATTCTATTTAAGAGATAACTGTATTGTATTTGAAGCTTTAAGGACGTCCATCGGTAGTTTTACTGTCGCAAATTTAGTTTACCTGGCGACCCGTAGAGACAGGTAAACGGGTATTTGCAACAGTTAAACTACTAATGGGCGTCCTTAAAGCTTCAAATAAAATTTAAATCATTATTTCAGTGTTAATTCTTCATTATAGAAAATTTCGCTAAAAGATATAAATAAGATGTCATAGGTGTGCTAACAGTGTCAAACATTAACACCAGACATTTTCTGGCTTCTGTGCCGCTTCACAATGTAATAAAATTTGATAAAAAGAAGATTTTTAGGTGCAACATGTGAGATTTTGGCTTATTATTGTAGAAATTACATGCCAATACCAGGGCTTCCAAAAATTTTCTGAGCCAGCCGGACATTTTATATCTGATCCGAATTTTAATTCCTAAGACAAAGTCACAAAAGGCAATTATGGTAATCAGATGGCCATCCAAATGATTGACATTAAATTAAAATCGATATTAAACTTTACTTTGATATGAATTTGATGTTCTGAAATAAACTGTTAAAATTGGCATTGCATCATTCAAAGTGTGCACATCAGCGTGCTCATATCTGCATTAGACTCTTTATTTGTGCAAAATGAAGTTGTCTAGAACTTTATTTTCGTTTTTAAAGTCACATTTTTCAAAACCGGATGTTGACTTGACAATGGTAAAACATGGACCAAAAACGGATACGTAAAATCCGTGTACGTTAACATAGAACTACTGAGCGAAGAAGCTCTTTCCACGTTATTTCTTCAACAAAACACTTGAAATTAACGTTAGATACAGGTATCAATGATACTTTTAGCATTTTTGAAGAAATGTAGATTGCATAATTGAATTTCCTACCTGTGCACATGCGCACATGTGTTCTTGTTCATACAACGTAGTGCTGACGATTTTTCATTTAAAAACCTTTTTAAATGATTTATCAAACAGTCTGCACCAAAAACTTTTTCAACTACTAGTCCGAAGACCAATATTCTGACATTTTTCTTATTTGGCAAAACAAAGTTTTGCAAAAACTCACTAGTCCGAATGAAATTTAACTAGTCTGGGGCATCAGACTAGTGGCTAACCGTGCAGACTGTCAAATCTTGTTTATAAGTTTATTTATCATATATTTTAAATCAATTAGATACAAGCTGCTGAAATGTACGAAAATAATTGGGAATGGACCGATTAATTTATACCATGTCCGGTACTGAAAATAGTTTACCTGTCACCTGAACAGGTAGTTTTCAGCTGTCCAACAACTAATTAGCCTTGATTAAAATTAGAAAGTATTGAAGTAGGGGTTGTTTTGATAGTAATTAATCATCATGTCACTTTTATGACCGGAAATGTATGGCTGTTAAAGGCAAAATGTTGGGTCAAAAAGATCGTGAATTTATATGTTAAAATGACCGAAAAAGCCTTTGAAACTAAAAAGTAGATGACCGTTTCATGCTTTGCCCAGCCGGTCTTTTACCGGACATTATACAAATGACCGGCATATATGACCGTTTTGGAAGCCTTGGCCAATACATTCAGCAATTCATAATGTCGGCTTCCTTAGTTACAGACAAGGAAATAGAGAATTGTATGCTAACTGTCATCTAAACAGAACCATTGATACAAAATAACTGCATTAGAAGAATTTATTGATTCCATCTTTTACATTTTCGCTACATTTTAGATCTTTCTTAATTTTGTTTTAAATCAGTTAAAATAGTAAAATCTTTTCACATGGCTGACATTTTATATGTGCCACTGCTTCCCTTTTTGAAAAAAATCTCATTATTTTTTCGTTTTTTTTATACATTTTATGGGGGTGATTAATATCTAACAAAAATGTACAAGTAAGAGTCCTTACAATGCAATTTTCCATATACTTGATATTTCCAAGGTGCATTTTTTTTGTTGAAAAAAAGTTGAGTCAGCACAGATTTTCTAACTTGACCTTATTATGACTGATATAAGTAAGAAAAAATCTGGGAAGAAATTTATTTGAATAAATGCTTTCAAGACTGGACAGATGGAGGCCAATGTAATTATATTTTATGCATTAAATACCTGATTAAAACTTCCCCAAGATTTCCTGTCTGAATACCATCAATGAATTCTTCTGTGTTAGCAAGCTACAAAACATAAAATACACAAACCTTAATATATATCACTACACATTTTCTTGAAACCAGATCTCCTCATTTTATCTACATGTACATTGTATGAGACATTATATTTAACAACTTCAAATTATCTTTACATAAATTCTTATCAACCTGTTCTTCAATAATTCAATCAAAATGAAACATTAATACTACATCTGATCTTAAAGGCAAGGCTATGTTTTTTTTAATTTGTTGGTACAATTTTCAGAAAAAAAAATCATTGTTAAAGTTGTGTTTTTATCATTGCCCTGCTACTTCTCTAAATTTATTTTACCTAAAAGTATAAATTACTTTCTCTAATTCTATGGAAATTTATCCCTTTTCGAATCCATTGTATAAAAAAATTTAATCAACGTGTGGTTGCTGGTGATCTCAGAAGATCATTGGATGATTTTAAGGGTCATGACCTTTTTGGCTGACTTGATGAACCAAAATATGATAACAGGTGTTAATGAAATTGACAACTTCGTGCAATGTGAAAGGCACTCGAAGGGGATTTTCGGTAAACAAAAATAGAAAATGTCTTTTTAATCATTAGAGAAACAGATTCTTACATAGTTACTCGTGGATTATCAGATTTATCCAATCTCGTTAGTTAAATTATAAATTTTAAAGTACTCGTCGAGGCGGCTCGAACTTTAAAATTGAGAATTTAACTATCTCGATTGGATAAATCCGATAATCCACTGGTATCAATGTAAGAATCTATATATATCTATGTTGTATCTGTGTAGAAGCATTTATCTCAAATATTACTAATGTGCATTATTTTATCATGAATAAACAGAAATGATCACACATTTAATGAAAAAGAACTGCAAGGCAAGTCTACTACTACATGTTTACTGAGGTTTATAAATCAATGCAACTGACCTGTAAGTTCATGTAACCATCTACAGAAACCAAGTAACCTTTATATTCCATTCCCCATTTTAGCTTGACCATCACTGGTTTTCCTGTGAGTCCATTCAAAAATGGTTTTGGGTTCATAGGTAAAGCCTAAAAGTAAACAAAACAAATAGTTAACAAATACCTAAAAAAAAGTAGTGTTTATAAGTTATATAAAAACTAAATAGGTCATATAAACAAGTACACTGTATGTACATGTATACAACATTACAATACATGTATGTTCCATAACTTTTTCTTATTGCTTTTTAACACATTAACAATAAAATGTACATTTCCCAGTCCAAAGTCCTTAAGTTCTATCCCTGAAGTACGGTTCTATAGACTGCAAATTGCAAATATACCAATAGCGCTCAATTCAGCAAAAAAAATTTCCTTCAATCATACTTTTCTTGCACAATAAATTTCATATTGATATCTGATCTGGTGTACATGTATATGAACATTGCATTGTAAATTCACAACAAGTTATTACAACCCATTTGGGCAAATGTTTCCAACCTGTTTTAGACTGTTTAACACATTTGCATTTACTTGTTGACAATTTCTGCAGACATCCTAATGGTTGAATAAAGTGATAATTCAAAATACAACTTTCAAAATCATTACATTTCCAGTTTTAGTGAACCGTGTTTGTATGTTTAGGGGCATCTTCAGTTTTGTTACTATGTTGAGCAAGTGATATGATGCTACAAATGTATATTGCACAAATTTATATTTGGCAAATTGAATTCTTATAATTGCTCATCAGCACTGCTGTATTAAGGAAATTATTATCATTTAATACAGAACAAACATTATCAATTTCTAGTTTATTCTGCATATTGATGAGGCTTAAATTAAAATATTGTTTGTTAGCAGTTTACCGACCGACCCTTGAAAATCATCCCGACTGAAAATTTTATTGCTTTAAATTTGAAGAATTTTTTTTTAACACTTCTATTGACGCAATCCAAAACTTTGGGTCCTTTCCGGAAATGATTTAAAGTCTGGGTCAATTACGCATTTCAAGTTCGGCTTTTCGTAGCTTCCCGTCAAGCGTTCATGTGACCATTTAATGATAAAGCACATGAAAATTGTTTACAGGTATCCATGAAGTCACAGAGGAGTACTTTACGCTGTCGTCTCTTGTCAATTTTAAGACAAATAACAAACAAAAAAGTTTACATTGTCTTATCGATCTTTAATATCTACATTTTCTGATGAAAATACTCTACTCATGAAAACATTTTAGTCAAGAAGCATACATGTCTGAATATATTTCTTTACAACAGTTCTAATCATAATGACATTCCTTGTTCCAGTATTTAATAATTATACCATATTTTATGTCATAAATTGGATAATGACACTATGTTGAAGTTTCAGTTTTGGTTAAAAAGTTTTTTATCTGAAAATGCCTGTTCATTTGATGTTGGTTTTCAGCATGTCCAATGTTTTTTTTTCTTCACAAGAAACTTGGTTTAGTGTAACTGCTTGTTTAAACTATATTTTGGCTGATAAAATAAAATATTTTTCCTACCTACCGACCCTTCAGTCTGAAGGTACAGTCGGAAAACTGCAAACAAACATATTTTTAAGGTTGGCCTGATCATGAAGATGCTTTAAGAACTTAAATAGGATACAGGCAATCCCCTCTATCTGGTAATTATAAAGGATGCCATAAATGCATGCAAAATTGAAAAATTTCCGGGTGATGGATACAACGCGAAAGTGACCTACAACCAGTAACTCTCTATTGCTAATTTTCATTTATTTCAACTGGTCTGAGCACAGACTTATCCATTTGTTATCTTGTGTTTTTTTTAATAATTTACAAGGCCTGGCATCCACTTCTAAATTAAAGTGCATTTTTTGTTCAAAAAGATAAAATTTATAATTGGAATTTGACAGAAATTTTTTTACATTCAACAAAAAATAGTGCTGAAAAATATAACAATCGTGGGTGCCCACTTCACTAGGTGTCCAAGTGACCAGAATTTTCCTCAAAAGGCTTACTTTATTTATAAACAGATAATAATTAGATTGTCAAATAGGAATATAGACTTATCACTGATAGTATCATTTTTTAGCTCTGCATCAAAAACTATTGTTTTACATGTAGGTTCTGGTGTAGTCATGATCAGGCATCCCAGAAAAAAATTAAAATAGCCTTGCCAGACGTCATAATTATTTGGACTAGTTCTGGTGTAGTTCCAGATTACTCTGACCTTCAACCTCTGTTTTGCCAGACAAGCTGGGGTTGTGAGACGTCAGAGCTCGTCCCATATCAAAAAGTGGATAATTTTGCCCTTCCAAAATAGATGCGCTGCTTCGTCCCTTCTGGTGCAAACAGACGGCCTTGGAATTACATAAATCAGGTATCAATTTGTTTATTTTCCATTTGTATCTTCATTTTTTCACCTACCTGCCACCGTTTATTTTCTCTTATTTAGACAATTTCGGGTGATAATTTTTTTTTAAATGAAATGCAAGATTTGTTTTGATCCTGCTTTAGCGATGCATAAACAATTTGCCAGTATATTCAGAAAGTTGAATGTGGGCAGTATATGGAAGAAAAAGATGATGATGGTGTAATGCATACACAAAAAAGGCGATTTGTTATATGACCTCCCCCTTTTTTACATGACAGCCTGGATTCACTTTACTTGATGACATAATTTTAAAAACTGGTGATTTTACAGAAAATTAGAGTTCATCTAAGAACTGTGCATTGAATTGATCAGTATATACGTACGGCCATCGTGTGTTTTGATGTGTGATTCGATTTATAACAAAAGCGTGGTCTTTTCGTTTTGCTGCCGGTGGTTAATAAATAATACGGAAGTACTTCCCGATAAGAAAACGAAACATTAATTCAAAATTATTCTTAAATTCAGACAACGCATTTAAATTTTATGAAATAACATTTAAAAGAATGATTTTATTTAAACTAAATAGAATTTAATGCATTCAAATACACATTAATATATAATTAGATTAAATTCGTTTTGCATGAAAACACTGAAAAACACATCAAGTTATGTCCCTTTTGGTACAAAAACATTGAAATGGGAGTTGTGTGGTAATTGTTTAAAATATGTAAAATAGGTTCAAAACATAGCTTATATACACCAAATAATTTCTTCTCGTTTCAAGGATAATTTTTTTTAAAGATTTTACTTTCCAAATTGGGCCCATTTTGATAAAACAAACTGCAAATACTGAAATTATAGATCAGTTCAACCACAGGAGTTACCTGTTACCTGTTACCTAGTCTTTATCTTCCTCCTCTAGCAGGAGCTTCGCTTCTATAGCGTAATTCCAATTTGCACCCTTATTTGCACCCTAACCCTTACACACGGGGCACTCATAAAATCAATATACGTAGGTAGTTATTATAATGATTTATATCACAGTAACATATATACAGCATGCGGACTAATCCATCACCATGTAAACGTAGTTTACTATATATATTACACAGTCCAATCGTTCATAGCCGGATCACTATTATATCTCCATATAACATATATAGTGTTATAGACTATAATTAAAACACTCCTGCCCTCGCAATAGCATTTACTGTTCAAAACACTGTCCTTGGTATCTTTAAAATCTAAAAAACGTTTCACTGTTCATTTGGTAAGCAATTATTCCATATAAAACACGCTAATAAAATATTTAAAATCTAAAACCACTTGATATTTTACAAGCCTTGGATACGAGTTTTCAGTTCAAACACTATCCATCTCTCAATATTGCAGAATAAATCCTGACACAATCCAGTAAATGCGAATCAAATTTACTCAGACATTAAAAGTAAACGTTTGTGATATAGTTTGTAACACAGACCTCTGGTTAATGTCTCTATACGGACCTGTTCCTTGTAGGTAAGAAAATGATATGATGTACAGTCTATAATTAGATGTAAAAGATTCTCCTTGTCATCAAATAGTTCTTGAATTAGCAAAGGTGGCTTATTACAATCTACGAGAAGAGATTTCAACTCTTGCATAAAGCGATTTCTTATGCTTGACAGTTTTTCACATTTAAGTATAAAGTGAGTCATATCTTCTGGTTCAATGTTACATAATGGACAGATTGCTGAGATACAGTTTTTTGAAAATCTAGACCTCTGATACTGAAGAATCATTATTCCGGTGGCAATTTTAACTTTAATTGCAGCCATATTAACAGAGTACGGGTCAGTCCCACTGCTTTTCCAAATATTATGCACAGTTCCTATGTTGGAATCATTAAAATTAATATATTTCAAGGATGACTTTTCTTTAGCTTCCTTCTTTAAATTTTGTAAAAAATGATTATTTATACAGTTATTCACAAGTCTATTCCAGCTTATTTTTGATGGTGGATTCTCAATGATATCATAAGGCGATGGCAATCCATAAGTTACAGTTAAATTGTGTAGTTTTGTAAACCAACTTCCAGATTTTTCATCTTTCATAGCCAATTGTCTAAAAGCAATTTCTCTTTCAACAGACTTATCATTTTCTAATTATGTTTCCAAATGTTTTCAGAATTTTCTTATGAATTTCTCCCTCTATAGGAATACGCCCTAATAATAGTAAAGTTGCAGCTATTGATGAGTATGAAATCCTATCAATAACTTCAACTTGATAAGATACCAAAGTCGACTATCACAGTAGAGCGAGAAATCTCAACTGTGATAGTCAATTTTGGTATATGTTTACCCCTTATTGATCAAACTGCTGTGGTTCAACAGATACTGTGATTTTCATCGATAATATTTCAATTTGAGGAATTGTTTATTTTTAAATATTTTCATGTAAATTCTTGAAACATAACACTAAACTTTAAGTACATGTACTAAAACATTTAAGCATATCATGAGATAATGTATCAAAGGTAAACTTTTTATTTTAACTATTATTATAAATATGAATCAACAATCAAAAATTAATTCACATCATATAGGGGGTAATTTAAAAAAAAAATTACCTGAAAGGATCAATACAGAAATCCGCGCTTAAAAACACCCGATTGAGGTCTGACCCTCCGGCATCATACAATAGTTTACCTAAATGGAAAATTTAGTTATGCACATACAAGGTGTATATTTAGCATATTAATCTATTACAATAAAAATTCATAATTTCAAATAAAATTTGTAGATATAGCTAACTAAGTCCTTATATTTGTTTAAAATAACATTCGTTTATAGTGGAACATTGTTTTAACACTGAATTAGCTTCAATCAAAATTTTCTTGCTAGCCCCTCTCTGTGATCACTAATAGATAACTCTGGCTCATTTCCCAATCAATCTATCATCAAGAGAATAATTACATGTTATTGTTATTCATAGTCTATATCAAAAATGATAAAAAGTTCTTTATAATGGTATGCAAAAATTTTAAACGTTTCAAATTTATGAAATTATATTCGTACATCAATTGTTTTGATACATCAATAACAAAAACTGAAATATATTGCATTGATTCATTTTGTAATTATTTAAAATTATATCAGAAACCTAAACATAATTATAAAAAAATTAACCTGTTAAGGGGAGACAATTCTCGTATAACTTTTTCGAAGTGGTACATAATACCACGGAATGTCACTCATCATACAAATGGCACATCCATACAATTAATTCACTGCGCACTCGCGCTCCACCTTCAATGAAGATTCTGAATTATAAATTTAACCAAAAGTTGTTAATCTATAGATAGTGAAGACTAATGAAAGCTAACCCACTGTAAAAATATTTTTTTGCACTTTTTTAAAACTTCCTCAGGAAAAATTCTCCAGCTACTTGACTTTCATAGCTCAAAATTAACGTTTTTACAGAATATTTGAATAAAGTAGTTACAGATTATTCGCTTCTCAAAGTGTAAGACGCAATAAAAATCGTATGCTTGCACAATCTTACCGAAATACGGATTAAATTAAGTCCTAAACATTTTGACATTTCTTCGCATATTTTTTATCGAAAACCGGTTTAAACAAATCACACGTACGTGTTAAGATCCGACTAAATACCTATTTTCCGATATGGTCAGGTAAAATTGCTAGTATATTGACCTATATACATGTAATGGTTTACTTTTATAAATTGTTATTTGGATGGAGAGTTGTCTCATTGGCACTCACACAACATCTTCCTATATCTATGTATATTAAAGTTGTGTTTATGTTATTTTATATTCGGTAAAAAGCATTTCAGAACTTATGTTTGTATAGACCTAATCGCTATTTTAAGTATTTATTCAATTCCGGGTATAAAGTTCTAAAATTACACATCTTTTTTATCCAGTTGAAGCTATCTATGACCCTCTTTAAACAATTCACCATGCATGATACTTTTTAACTAGACCTGTTTAAACTTAATAAACTACTGTAAATACTTCAAACAAAATATTTGTTTTACTTCAATTTTAATTTCGAAAAAGTGCATATCATACTCTATCAAAGTTTCTTGATGATTGCTTTCTAAAGTTTTTCCTCCCTTAACTCACTACTGATGACCTCTATTTTCAGCCACCTGACCCAAACAGGAAGTTGTATAAATGACAGTTTTTCCCAGATTGGACTAAATAGCGATAAGGTGTATTGTTATATATGTGGACTGAATCAAAATAAACTCTCTATTTTTTTTTCAATGTGGACGTATGGTTTTGCACCTTAAAGATTGCAAATATTGGTAAATAGGTTTAATATATCATTGTTTAAACTTAAGATCCAAATTTTGGCCTTCTTTGTCCTACATCTATCAGTTTTCCTTTGCTTTTCCTTTTTTTAATCATATTTATCTTTGTTCTAATTTTTTCTTTGTAGTATTTTTAGCTATGCTGTGCCTGAGGGTAAGAGTGGACAACAAGCAGTTGATATGTTACAGAAAAATGTCGAGTTACTAGGAGCTACAAGATCTGGAAACTTTTGTGTTGATTGTGAAACTTACCAGTCAAATTCACAGAATAGTAAGTTGTATATAGTACTTGTTTGGCTTTCAAACTATTTCGATCTAAGCGTCACTGACGAGTCTTAAAGCAACATCATGATGTGTACTACTAGGAGAGCAGAATCTGCCTACCCTTAGGATCACCTGGAGTTACCGTTATAAAATAAGTTTCATGTTTCTCAGTTTCAAGTATGTTACAATGTAACTATCATGGTTCACAACTCAAAAATATTCACTTGTTTTAATTGATAGAACACAATCAAAATCTGAATACACTGTAGCAGTCTGTAAAATCTGAAGTGCTCTTGCTAATCTACCAATATTTAATGAAAGTTTATCAGCACATTTCACATACAAATAAAAAGGTGTCATTCAATGCTACAAATATAACTGCAGCAAGATTCAAATGCAACACTCTTAATGGTGATACAACAAAGGAAAATTGCACCAGGTAGATGTGACTAGTAATATAACTTAATAAATCAGCCACTTGTGACTTTTAATTAATGGTATTATCTGACTGATCAAGATGCATCTATGAATATAAGCTTTCTTTTCTTTTCCTATGTAAAATGTAGATGTATAATCAACAGCTTTCTTTTCTTTTCTTTCAGTTTCACAAAGACTTATTCACATTTTACACAACAGTGAGCACCCTGCCTCATGTTTTGCTGCACTGGACACTGGGACAATTCTTGTGTCAGATTTATTGTTTGATGTTCTCATGTCAAAGTTAACACTTGCCAAGACAGGACGAGAGAGTTTCTACCAACAGAGAAAGGGATTTAGGATTGAAAGCAGAGGGCAGAGATATGAGTTATGGGATTTTGTCATCAAAATAGGATCTGTCTCTCTTGCATCAAACTTTAAGGGAATTTTGGTAGAGGTAAAACTTTATATCATATATATTTTTTTCACTGTAAGTAGGATTATTTTACTTTCAAGCTTTATAAATTTTGCATTAAAAAATAAAAGGTTGTCACTATTTTTTAGTCTTTTTTAACTATGTTGAATGCTGCATCTCTGATGAGTCTTTGAAAACAAAAAGCAAATCTCGCCTACAAATTTTAGTCCTGGTAACTATGATGAGTTCATTTACCACACATTTCTTATCAGATCATGAAAGCTAGTAAATATATGCTGAATTAGAGTTTTGACCAAGATTTTGATGTTCTAACACCTGTCTCCATGTTAGAGCCTTTTATAGCTGACTATACCGTATTGCTTTGCTCATTAAGTGATGATGAAAATCAGGTGTATTTTTATATGGTGCACTTATGAACATTTTTGTAACAGCTACAAAATCTAACAAACCCACAAAATTCCGCAGACTTGACTATGATGGCTTACTAGACAAATTGAAGAATATACATTTGTATTATCAAGATAAAGGATATAAAATGGAAGGTGCAATACAAATTTCCATTTCAATAGGAATTGGAAGCTCTATCAGAGTGACTTTTAGATAGCAATACATGTATTGTAACTATTGTTATAAATTTTTCATTCTTTCATGCTTGACAGTTTTCATCACATTTGCCAACAGTTATCCATGTGTGCAAAAGTTTTCATCTGAAAATAATATTTTCTAAGAGTTAAATGTACTGTTGGTTTTTTTCTTAGATAAATCATAGTTGGAAAGGAAAAAACATATGGGCTTCTTTCTTATATTTTTTATTAGTTTAAAGAAACATTTCTGACCATAACCGCCATAGATGATGCTTACATTGTTGTTCATTTATTACAGGTAGAGTACTGTCCATGTGTAGTAGCTAGTGATTGTTGGAATCTGATCAAAGAAATGGCACAAAGCATTGTGGGAAATGTAGCAGACAATCCACCCATGTACATCAAAAATAAAACAGATCCTGTATACTCCCCATCTGACACCGTTAACCAGTATCTAGAACATTTTAATAACTTCAGGAAAACAGCCCCACAAGGACAGCCAAGTAGATGAACCTAACTTAACATACATAATTTTATACAGTCATATCAGATATGAGTGCTGCTCTCAGAATATAAAGTGTATGTGAAACTGACCATGACTTCTGTTTGAAATGGTTCATTATTTTTAGAATACACTGGGTTCAACAGACGGCAGATCTTTTCACGAGGACAAACCTATTCCTTTTTTTTTTAAATGCATGGATGAACATAATACTCAATTGAAAATAATAAATATTATGTACCAAAATGCATGTACAGATACCAACAAAACAGTCTAAACTTCATGTATTTATTAAATCAAATATGTACAAGTTTTTTTATATTCATTTATATAAAAGCCATCACCCATTGCCATCTTGCATCCAGTCAATGTTATATGCATTTTCTATAAATCAACTGAATAAAATGTATTTGGTAAAAGTCGAATTGATTCCATCAGTGTGAAAATCTGTCCCTAGCTGTATCTATTTAGTTGACTTTATTCCTGTAGAGCTCTGTCTGATTGACCCATTTACTCTTGTAATGCCCTGTCTAAGAGATCCAAGTCTTGAACATGATTAGGTAATGTAACTTTCAGTGATTTGTTTTGGTCCATAGTTCTACAGATTGTCTCTTCTGCATTATTGTTACCAGACCAGCATCTTCTAGCAACCTGCAATGGTCAGTTTCATTAAATATGGCTATATAATTAATGTTTTCTGTTTTGTTGGATATGATAATTTGCTTCCAATTTTTATTGTAATAAATGTTTCTTTTGGATCCTATGTCATTTACATTTGTCTATGGCTTACTGACTTCTTACATAATGCTTTATTGTGAATTCAACACTATATAGAATAAAATAAAAGTTTGCATTCTTATATCTTAAAAAGATTTAGGAGAATTTATTGTCGCCTCCGACTTTTGTTGAAAAAGTGAGACATAGTGATCCTACATTCTGGCGGTGGCGGCATTCTAAAATATTCACTCTGTGGTTGAAGTTTTTGAAATTACAATAACTTTCTAACACTAGCCTGAATTTCTATCAAACCTGGACAGAAGCTTTTTTTAAATCTATTTTTTCCGTATTTTACATAAAAATGGACTTAGTATTTCTGCCAAGAAACATAACATTCACTTTGTGATTATAGTTTTTAAAATGATCAAATGCTTGTAGGAAATTTTGTTAAAATGTTGTACCTGTGTATCTGTATTTAACTTATAAATGGACTTAGTTTTTCTTTCAGATCCAAACTATGTCATATGTTGTCCAAGCAAGTTTCAAATATTAGGAGTTGGTCAAACTAAAATTATGAATATAAATATGTAACAATATATTATAGTAATAAAATGCTTGGGAAATGAAATGCATTACCCCATTAGATACATCCCAGGCCAACATTTGTTGTGCTCTGTCACCAGCATTCTGAAAAAGATATAATATTCAGTCATATTAATGATATTTATCTGTGATTTCACTCTTTAAGTGTTGCAGTTTGTTAAATCCAACCAAACTGATAAGTTGGTTTAAATAATTATCTAACTGGTAAATCAAAAGGTTCATACTTTAACTGCTGGATTGTATTATTTACAGCCAGTGCAATGTCAAAGTAATGAAAGTCTCAAGTTTTTACGTATTCAAAAGCGAGGCAAAAGATACCAGTAAGACATTTAAACTCATATTGAAAATTGTCTGACAATGCAATGGCTTAAAAAGAAAAAGAAACAATAGTACATAAAACACAACATAGAAAACTAAAGACTGAGCAACATAAACCCAATCAAAAACTGCGGGTAATCTCAGGTGCTCCGAAAAGAAGGCAGATCCTGCTCCACATGTGGCATCCGTCGTGCTACTCATGTTAGTACAAACCCAGTAATAAGTACCAATTTGTGAGAAATATGATTAACCAGTGCCTTAAAAAGATTTAAGATTTGGTGAATTTTCATTTTTCAAACATTCTCTGAGAAAGATTAATTGTTAAGCAGAACTAAAATCCTTGTAGCTGTACAATGATTGTTCTGTATATAACAATAAGGAAATCGAACATGATTGCCAATGATATAACTATCTACCTGTCAAAAAGACCTCCATGTAAGCAACTAAAGATCATAGTTAAGTATGTAAGTGTATTTGATTGTCCATTCCGTCCCTTAGTAATTTGTCTTCAGCAATCTGTATCATTAAACTACATTGTACCCCTAAATCAATGGGGAAAAAATATTTAAGATTTTCAAAAAATCTTCTTGGAATTGGTGTTGAATTGTACTACAATTGTAAATTTGTCAAGTAGTTATCAATCCTGAACATACATGGTTTTAACAGGAGATGACCAGCAGTAAAAAGCAGATAATCCATTTTAATTTGAATCTTTATTGAAACTAACTTTTTTTCTGCAAAACATTTACAAATGAAACTAGTACACACTCTTTATATCGAAATTATATTATTTGGAGTTAGTGGGACTGCAGTTTGTGATCATAATGTCTCTGTATGTCTTACTCCATGAATTGTACATGGTGTTATCATTTTATTATCTATTTATGACTGAGTTTGACTGTCCCTCATATCTTTCGTCCCTCTTTTACAATGTAAATGCAAAATACTATTGTTTGTTTAATGAAATATACGTTGAGTGTGTCAATGATATACCTGAGATCCATCAAGCACCAAACCGAATCCTCCATTTATAACTTCACCCCTGAAAATAATAATGTTAAGAATCAAACTTGAATGTATTACTGAGGACATATCAACACTGGTTTAAGTTCAAACTGTAAAAAAGGGAAATGAAAACTCATGTCGAAAACAAATTGATAATCCATTAAAAAAAAACGGAAAACACATTAAACACACATAGTTAATAAATAAACTCATCATAGCTGCCAGGACTAAATTTTATATATACGCCAGACACGCGTTTCGTCTACAAAAGACTCATCAGTGACGCTCGAATCCCAAAAAGTTAAAAAGAAAAAAGCCAAATAAAGTACGAAGTTGAAGAGCATTGAGATCCAAAATTCCTAAAAGTGTTGCCAAATACAGCTAATTAAGTAGCTGCGAAAACGTAGCTCTTAAGGTCCTTTTGATGATTTTTGATATTTGCGGACCATTTTCTATGGCAAAAAAAAAATCAAAAGGACAATAGAGCTACGTTTTCGCAGCTACTAATTAAGGTAATCAATGCATGAGTAACACAACATAGAAAACTAAAGACATCAACACGAACCCCACAAAAATGAGGCCCCTCATGGGGGGTTCCTAGTAATCACATACTCACCATTTTTTTGCCAATATAATCACATAATCATCAAATATTTGCTTATCTTTAGTAATCAAATAATCATAAACTAAAAATACAGTCCTAGGTAATCAAATAATCATGAAATATTTGGCTTAATAATCAAATAATCATTAAAAAAACGACCAAGTAATCACATAATCAAAAACCCCATGAGGGCCCTCAAAATAACCGGGGGTGATATCAGGTTCTCCGGAAGAAAATAGTTACCGAAGGTACCAGGCTTATAATTTGATACGTCAGAGGGCAGGAGAGGCGGATCATGTTCCATATGTGATACCCGAGTCATTGCTCATATAACTACAAATCCAGTGATAAGACTAATTCGGTACTACCTTCGAAGACTAGATATTGAAGTTGTTACAACATTGGAACATATCTGTCATTAACTATAAAACAGATATTCTATAACGGTCAACCAAATTTATCACTTGGAACTCGTTACTTAAATAAAGGCAATAGTAGTATACCGCTGTTCAAACTCATAAATCCATGGACAAAAAAACTAAATTGGGGTAACGTCCGTAACAAACTAAAACCGAGGGAAACGCATTAAATATAAGAGGAGAACAACAACACAACACTAAAATGTAACACACACAGAAACGGACCAAGCATCAGACAAAATCCCACGAGAATAACAAATATAACATCAAAACCAAATATATGAATTTGGGATAGACAAGTACCGTGACACGTCTTATCGCAATGTGAATTTACACTCAAAAATTAAAGAAAACAAACGACGCAGCGTTAAAATGTAACACACACAGAAACAGCGTTAAAATGTAACACACACAGTAACGAACAATAATATAAAATTGGCCATATTCCTGACTTGGTACAGGACATTTTAAAGGAAAAAATGGTGGATTGAACCTGGTTTTGTGGCATGCCAAACCTCGCACTTTAGTGGACATGTTAAATATAACATTGAAATGACAACATAATATTACAGGACTACAATACAAATAAATAGGAGAACGTATTAGACAAAGAAACACATGCTAAATAGATAACAAAAAGCATCAAGTTTAAAATTTAATACGCCAAAAACGCGCCTTGGCCACACAAGACTCACCAGCGTTTTTGTGCAAAATCCCTGTATCAAGGAATTTGTGATAGAAAATGCAATCCTTTAATATTTTATCAACTTGGAGATGTATTCCATATGCAGGCACTGTTGTGATGTTGATACATATAAATGGAAAGTTCACTAATGGGTAGCTGAAATCATCTCTTTTGTCGGATAGTTTTGTTCTCAATCGACCCTTGTTGTCAATTTCAAGATGTAAATGAGACGACATAAATGTAACTGTTGTATTCTTTATTCTAAGTTCAGTGGGATAAATGCGTTTAACATTAAATTTTTAAGTAAGGGGACATCATCTCGCTCTCTATATATATAGCAGGACGGCTGTCGTCGTCGTCTGCGTCGTCCGAAGACACATTGATTTCCGGACAACTACTTTAGTTTACATAAATTGATCTCTTTGAAATTACCAAAGGAAGGTTGGGATTGATTTTGCGGAGGTTGGTCCTAACCGTTTAGGTAAAAAGGGGCCCAAAAACACACATTTTTCTAGTTCCAAAATAGTCACTTGTGTTTAAGTATTTCAATTGTTCTGAAATTGTTCCACAATGTTTAATACAACAAGTCGAAGGTTTGGATTCATTTTGGGGGTTATGGTGCCAACAGTTTAAAACTGAGAGCCAAAAAGGGGCCAAAACACACACATTTTTGTGGTGATTTCTATATTTTTTGTGCTGTCGAAAAGGCATTCATATTTCATTTTAAGATGAATCATTTTCTTGCAATATGTATTTGCACTGATTTTTATTTATTTTGATTTTTTAATCAATATATCAATATTGTTAAAATTTGTTTCATTATGTTTTAAGATATTTCACAGATCTTAATACTATTTGATAAAGATATTACCATCCACAGCCACCACCATTATGTATTGCCACCCATGTGGCTCCTCTGCATGCATCACCTATTACATTCTGGACCGCCATATCTGTAGAATAAAAAAATAATTTTCTCCAAAGTGCTTTGTTACTATGAGTGAATTGAGATGTAATGGTTACATCACGGATGGCCCTCTTCAGTTTAGGGAGGGGAGAAGAAGAGGAAAAACAAAAATACCGAACTCCGAGGAAAATTCAAAACGGAAATCCTTAATCAAATGGCAAAATCAAAAGCTCAAACACATTAAACGAATGGATAACAACGGTCATATTCCTGACTTATTCAAGTTTTTTAAACAAGTATCGATTTGTCTGTTTCTTGAAAATAAATGTCTATAAATGATGATCGAGTGTCCTTTTAATTTTAAACTAAAAAAAAAGAATAAAGAATCAGAGCTATGCATAAAGGAGATTCGTTCTGTAATTTAAAAAGATTTCCAAAAATAAACAAAATGATTGCATTTATAAAATATGATTCTTCAATATATATGTTAGACAACAGGATCAGGAACTATGTTATCGACTTTCATTCAAGAAGTCATCTTCGCTAGCCAATGGTTACGGATCGTATTCCTTGGATAGCGAAGATGTCAAGAAGCAGCAGTGTCATTGGTTTTTAATTTTAAAGCATCAAACGTAGAAAAAAGGTGAATACTGTAAATTCAGAAATTATTGCGATGTTTTTATTATTACGAAAAACGCGATACAATCGCAATAATTTAAACTCGCATTTTGAAATATTTTACACGAATAAAAAATGATTTTTCTCAATATTGCAGAGATTTAAATCGCATTTTAGTCTAAAATGACAAAATCGCAATAATAAGGAAACTCAATAATTTCTGAATTTACAGTAGATCTGAATTTAACCTGCACAAAATGCTGAACCATCATATATATTGGAAGTTTCTCTGAATGGACTATCTGTGCCACTGACATCATGGTGATCTCTGCTAATAACAACCGGACCCTGAAAGTAGTGCAACATAAAATGATTGTGAAAATATAGAGATCGTGCTTAAAACCAAATGTTCAAACCTCACTCTATGCAAACATAGATGCAAAACTATGCAATTGAATAAAAATTAAGAAATTGAAAATAATTAACTTCTACATGAACGTTAGATAAGACACAAATGTACTTTATCATTGATTTGGTTTTTACAGATTGAAATTCAACACTAACAAATTAGTTTCAATTACAAAACTAAGAGAAAATATGTAGAAATCGGACGAACTCCAAACGGAGCGAGACCGAGTGCATCGACATCGGTAAGCCTCTTCTGTTATTCTTCAAATTTTACCACGCTCAAAATTAAATACTTCTCACCTTTAGTTTACCGTCTTTGACAGCATTGTTGAAAGCCATGGCTATTTTTGTTCTGCCCACTTGATCTGAGTACAATATTCGTGCTTGGGATCCAACAACTAATTTATTAGTTTTGGCTTCACGTATCCATCTTATGTTATCATTGTACTGTTGTTTAATAGTTTCTGGAACTGAAATATAATTATACATATATTATAGTAATATAGGAAGAAAAATGTCTACAGAATCTTATAAGACTACATAGTTAAAATTGGTATACCCCTTCTTTCACATACACGTTATAAATGTTTTTTAGAACAATGAACTCAAAAATAGATTTTTTTTAATAGTTGCCTCATAATATTACGCATATAATGCTTTTCAGCTTGATACTTTATTTGGCCTTTTTTAAATTTTGATTCAATCACTGATGTGTCTTAAGAAGACGAAACGCGCTTCTGGCGAACACACTTTTAATCCTGGTATCTAAGATGAGTTTATGTTCTGTCAGTCATTAGAACAGTTCTAATTTCTATTCACTACCATTATTTCTTTTCTGATTGAAATCAAGATTGATTTTAATGCATGCAATCAGCTGTTGTCTGCTCTATGGTCGGATTGTTGTCGCTTTGACACATTCCCCATTTCCGTTTTCAATTTTATGATTATGGACTTTCCGAATTGATTTTCCTCTAAGCTCAGTATTTTTGTGATTTTGCTTTTTATTATCTTCTTTAACTTTGATTCAATCAGGAAAAATATTAATCATATCAATTTTCAGACCAATAAAACCTTTTGGTTTTTAATAATTGGTCGACAAACCGTTGATTAAAAAAAAACAGTGACCCTCGTTTGAATTAATTATAAATGTTTACCTCCTTCATTTATAATATCCTCCAAAACATTGGCTGAAATTTCATCTGTTGTGTCCAAGTCACTTGGACATCCTGATGTACACACCCATCTGTATATAGAACATAAATTAACAAAGTACCATGCTCAGCATAAAGTATCAAGCAACATTTGATTTGGTTCACATTATAAATTCAAAATTATTTCCAAACTTGAAGGATTTAGACATATATATATTTACCCCTTCTTTTTTTAATTTTGTGCCGTCACAATAAATCGTTTTGTTTTTCTTTGATTTGATAAATTGTTTATGATTGTCACTCCAAAAGCTATAAGTCCTATAAAGATTTACAAATAGAACTTATTTCTGAGAAAAAAAAGTGTATGAAAATGTCATTGATACTATTTTTGTCGAAAAAACGAGACATAACAATCCTACAGTCTGTCGTCGTCGGCGTATGCGGCGGCCACAACTATTCGCTCTGTGGTTATAGTTTTTTAAATTTAAAATTTTCTTAAACTATCCTAGATTTCTACCAAACTTGGACAGGACTTGTTTAAGACCACGAAAACAGTTTCCAGAAGTAAATTTCTATTTTCCGTACTTAACTTATAATGAACTTCTAGCAGGAAACATTACATTCACTTTGTGTTTAAAGTTCTTAAAATTTTAATACCTTTCTTAAACTGTCCTGGATTTGTACCAAACTTATACCGAAGCTATTTTTATGATCATAAGATAGTATCCAGAAGTAAATTTAGTAAAAAATATATTTGTTTCCCCTTTTTGTCGAGCCTTCGACTTTAGTCGAAAAAGCGAGACTAAGCGATCCTACATTCCGTCGTCGTCGGTGTCGTCGGCGGCGTCAACAAATATTCACTCTGTGGTTAAAGTTTTTTAAATTTTAATAACTTTCTTATAAACTATACTGGATTTCTTCCAAACTTTGACAGAAGCTTATTTATGATCATAAGATAGTATCCAGAAGTAAATTTTGTAAAAATAAAATTTCATTTTTTCCGTATTTTACTTTTAAGGACTTAGTTTTTCTGCGGGGAAACATTACATTCACTCTGTGGTTAAAATTTTTAAAATTTTAATTCCTTTCTTAAACTATCTTGGGTTTGTACCAAACTTGGACAGAAGCTTATTTATGATCATAAGATAGTATCCAGAAGTAAATTTTGTAAAAATAAAATTCCATTTTTCCGTATTTTACTTATAAATGGACTTAGTTTTTCTGCGGGGAAACACTACATTCACTCTGTGGTTAAAGTTTTTTAGAATTTTAATAACTTTCTTAAACTATCCTTGGTTTGTACCAAACTTGGACAGAAGCTTGTTTATGATCATAAGATAGTATTTAGATGAAAATTTTGTAAAAAAATAACTCTTTTTTTTCTGTATTTTACTTTTAAATGGACTTAGATTTTCTTCCAGTTAACATAACATGCAGTCTGCAGTCAAAGTTTTCAAAACATTTATTAGATTCATTAACTATCCTAGATTTTTACCAAACTTGAACAGAAGCTTCTTGCAATCATAAGTTAGTATCAAGAGGAATATTTTTATTGATTTTTTTCCTCACTTTTGTTGAGCCTGCGATTTACAGCAAAAGTAGGCGAGACACTGGGTTCCGCGGAACCCTTACAATTTTTTTTACTATAAATGGACTTAGTTTTTCTGCCTGGAAACATAACATCCACTCTGTGGTTAAAGTTTTTTAAAATTCTAATAACTTTCTTGAACTATCCTGGACTTGTACCATACTTGGACAGAAGCTTGTTTATGATTAAAAGCTAGTATCTAGAAGAATTTTTTTTTGAAATTTTGAAATTTTTTTTCTGTCTCTTACTGATAAATAGGCTAAGGGTTTCTTCCAGTTAACATTACAAACAGTCTGCAGTTAAAAGTTTTAAAACATTTATAAGATTCATAAACTATCCTGGATTTTTAACAATTTGGACAGAAGCTTCTTTCAATCAAAAGATAGTATCGAGAGGAACATTTTCATTACTTTCTATCCGCATTTTTGTTGAGCCTGCGATTAACAGCAAAAGTAGTCGAAACACTGGGCTACGCAGAATTCTTACAATTTGTTTTTTAAAAGATAAATGAAAATATTATCAAACCAAATTACACAAGTTTGAAAAGAAAATCATAATGATAATCCTTTTAAACTTTATCCAAAATATTGCACATCAATTGAAAGATTCCAATAAATGTTTTAGAAATGTGAAATGTAAGTGTTCAACCAAAACTTTAACGACCCACTATAGATTATCGTTGTCTGATTTACAACAGAAAGTGGGTTATGACGTTTCAAAACTACACGATAGGATCTAAATACTAACAAAAATGTAAAACAAATGTTCCTGTTGTTTCTTTGTTTTTCTCTTATAGTTTTTGTTTATCGGTATATGACTTTAGAACACCGGTATATACTACAATCGCCTTTACTGATAAAGACTACAAAAATCATTTTCCAAAGAATGTATTTAGCACTCATCGTTAAAGTCGTTAAACATGTTAAATGTAGAGAAATCATGATACCTTTTTTTTCGTGAATCAACATTTTTTAAATTTTATCATTTATTATCAGTTCGCTTTGAGTTTTTATAACATTTACTGAAATGAAAAAAAATGTACGTCTGGACAAATATAAAGACTTCAGGGTCAATATGAAAATAGTTATTTTATTGGTCTGGGAAACATATAACTGTATTTCGGAAACGAACAATACCTAAATGGACCGAATCCCAGAGAAAATATATCTCCCATAATGTCCTGTACATATGATGGATAGCGGAACAAAGTTCCAGTGGCACTTTCATCTTTTCCTACGTCAGCCCCTAAAAATAAAGTGATGGACATAATGTAGACTTATTTAAATAAATCACTTTGTTTGGTTCATCTCAGAATTTAGTGTCAAAGATGATCAATAATTTGTTCTGTTGTCGTAGTCACGATCCTTCATTCTTTTCCTGGTACTCCTTACGGAGTACTTGAGTTTACCCTTCGATTTTGTCATGGCATTTGTTTGTTACAATTTCAGTTTTCTATGGAGAATGTGTTGTCTGTCTTTTCAGACTCACCACTAATTTATTCCTACTGTCTTAGTGTAAACGCATCGATTTCCTTTAAAAGACTGAGATCAAACAGTTGACAGTTTAAGTTAAAATTGCTCTTTCTGGAAATCATCGACGTTTAAATGCAAGCAGAAATGACCTGATGATGAATTTGGATGTAAAATAGATTTTAGAAACCACCGGGTCACCAATGTTTTCAATATGAAAAAAACACACTTTATTTAATATATATATATATATATATATAACTCGTCTAAACATCAACCCAACAATGTAAGATCTGTAAATTTGCTTTCGCATTTTTTTTATTCTTCCCTCGCCGGGATTCGAATCCATGCTACTGATATATCGTGACACCAAATCGCCTGCCTGCACTGTAGCCGTCCCGCTAGACCACACGACCACCTGAGCTTCAGATGTATATTTTCATTGGTATTAAAGGAGTCTTAAAAAAACTATAGTATTTACCTGCTCTTGAAGCTTCCAAAAGAAAAGCATTTCCATAGTCCCAAAAATATAGTCCAAGGTCAGACAGCTTATTGATTGCTGTGACATGTCTTCTTAGGCTTAAAAACAAAATAAAACAATGATTCCAGTTTATTGTTAAAAAGTTTTAAAATGCTAATGAACAATGATGAACGTCTGTTCAGAAAAGATTAATTTGAATCTTTTTTCCTAAATATATGTATGACATCAATGTCATTGTGCAATTTGGGCGTTTCAACTTCTTACTATAGCTGGCATTATAATTATTCTGATTCAAGTGTAATACTGGTGATTCTTTTGTAAACGAAACGCACGTAAGGCGTATAAAATTATAAACATGGTATCGTTGATGAGGTTTTTTCTTCTTTTGGAAAAATAATATATTTTATGTTTAACAATATATGCAATAATTTATATATATTCCAAAAGTATTCCTCGTTCTTATATATCTTATTCACTTTTCTTTAATAAGGCTTTCATTTGGACTTTGATCGCTAGATACAGTTTGGATTTCTTTTATAAGAATGGTACACGAAAATAGTAGGTTTTTTTTGTTTATATTGTAGTTTTCTCTTATATTTTTTAACTTGCCTTTCCTGTACTAGATTCTTGAACCTAATTGGATCTTCATGCATCATAATCCTCGACTCATCATACGTTAGCTGAAATATGAGATATGATAGTGAAAGGAGGTAAAAACCATTCATGGTTTACATGGTGAACCTATACTATTAGCAAAATCGGGTACTGGTCAAGTATATTTTTAAATTGTTGTTGTTTACACATATAGCGAATGCACCTATTTAGGGGTGACCTTTTTGCTGGATAAACAACTGAATATAATCAAACTGGTGTGGGTGGTGACTTGGAGATGCGTAAATACCATAATAGATCAAACATTTTCTCTGTCATCTATGTTAAATTATTACTTGATTTGTTGTATTACTTTCCTTTAATTAGAAATAATTCTAGTTCCTCATACGGATTTTAAAAAAAAAATACTTTGCCTCCATAGCTGATATCACTTCAACTTTAGTTATTGAAATCCCGATCATTTAACTCCACTGTTGTTCTTGTTTTGTATGAATTTCAACTTCATATTAATAGTCCCGCTCCAAAAAAGAAAGTTTCATAAACTTATTGTCGTCTGTCCGTCTTTACTGTCCGTCCGTCTTCCCGATCGAGTTTTCGTCCCATAAAAGTTCGTTGCCTATTTCTCAGGAAAGTTCTACCTATTAAAACTTCTTGGCAATTCGCAAGTTTGATGTAAGTATACTATACCATGCAGAGCATTTTCACATTTATCACTCAGAACGCTCCTGTTATTCTTACACATAATGGCCTAAAATATAAAATTTTCGTTTTCAATTTTCCCAGGGACTACCGGTCTGGCATCAAGCTTTAGGTGAGCATGCTCAATAAAGGCAACAGCAGTATACCGCTGTTCAAAACTCATAAACCCATGGACAAAAACAAAATCGGGGTAATAGACTAAAACCGAGGAAAACGCATTAAATATAAGAGGAGAACAACGACACAACACCGAAACGCAACACACACAGAAACGGACCAAACATCAGACAAAATCCCACGAGAATAACAAATATAACATCTAAACCAAATACATGAATTTGGGATTAACAAGTACCGTGCCACGACTTATCTTAATATCTCAAAAGAGTGATGCATTTTCTCAGCCATCTTTTATAAACTTACTGTCCACAGACTACTGATAGTTTGGGGGTATTATTACTGAGGAATTTTCACAGTTCAACATTAGTAAAATACCTGCACAGGATAGTATCCTCCCAGATATGGATTGTGACACGATGTTTGATCTGAACCAAGCTCTACTAATAGATCGCCTGTATTCTCATATTCTTCTACGAATCTTTCCCTGTCAGTTTAAAGAAATAAATATGGTAATATCTTGTCTTGGTTAAAAAAAAAAACGCATTAAAACTTACTGTTTTGATAAAAAAAAAATGTTGTCGAACATGTCCTGAGAATGTAGTCCCGATTTTTTAGAATATATATTATAAATATATCTGCTGTTTCGATTTTCCAAGCCGTATATACCATTAACTTGTTGTGTATCTTATTTTAGATGACAATACTAGTAAAATACCAAATAGAGTTATTCACAAAATCAACATGTTAACATACTAACCATAAGTCTACAATATTCCCATGATACCCAATGCTGAAAGCTTCTTTCTGTCGTCTTGCGTTTCGTATTTTGCTAATACATTCGTCCAAGTTGTTTGCAATGGTTGCAACCCATCCTTGGTTGTGGCGTTTCTCTAAAGCTTCTTTACTTACCTGAGTGATAAAAAGCAAGATTTAGAAATCGTTATCTTCTTCTTTTTTTATTTGTGTTATTATTATTCTAACAATTGTGATATTTCACAGTTGTTTCTTGTCGAGTCTATCGTATAAAATTTCAATCCTAGTACTTTTTTGTGAGGTTATTTTAACACTAGGTCAATACCACTGCTGTTGGGTAGCACCAACTCCGAAGTCTATGTGTATACGAATTATCATTAATATGGTCATGATTAACAAACTATTAACAAAACTTTTAATATTTTCTTTGAAATAATAAGGGTTTCTATCCCTGGAAATAGATTATCCTGTTAGCTGTATTTGTGGAAAAGTTTATGAAATTTGGGTCCTTAATTAATTCCCTTCAACTTCAAGATGATTATTTATTTTCCCGTTTTTGAGTGAATTTTTCGTTTCAATAACAACTGACAATAAACAAAAGATCAAAAGCAAAGTAGAAGAAGAACCAGAGCAGCTCAGTTTTTCATTCAAGGGTTTACCTCAGCTGTTACACTTATACATCCACAAATTGTTGCTGCCTTAGGTTGTGCCCCACTCATACCACCTAATCCAGATGTAACGAACACCTAAAATAGAATTTACGCATACACCTTAAACGCTTCTTTAAATTATCATTACAATATAAGGTAATTAGTATCAGGAAATGCTGATATGCATTCTGCACTGCTTTTAAATATACTTTATTTCGAATACCCATGAAGACAAATATTCTCGAAATGCGCATATGGTTCAATGATTTAACTTTTATATCTTCTAATTTTGTATTTTCATAATTGTTGAGTATTACTTCATATGCAGTATATTATCATAATTATGATAATAACGTTTTGGTGAACCATCAAGCATTTCACAAACATGATTGTGTGAAAATAGCAAGTTATAAAATGAAACGAAAGAGTAGTCAAAAGGTCGATTTTGATCAATGCAAATTAGTATTACGCTTAGAATATGACAAAATTGTCTTTTTAAATTTGTAATTAAACAAATTATGGTTTACCTTTCCCCTCATATCCGTGGTACCCAGATGTCGCCTAGCTGCATTCAAAACTGTCAACTATATGAATAAAAAAAATGGTTGTTAATCATAAACAAATCGTGACACTCAATGCAGATCTAGGAAGTTTCTATCTTATGTGTTTATTGATAAAAAAAAATTCGCCATCTGTTCGACAATAAGCAGTCTGGAATATCATTTCTATGTTGTTCTTTATGAAAACGGCGTTGGCAATCGGTATATACATGGTCAAAGGAAAACTTATAATCACAACTTCAGTATATTTTAGCTTACCGTTGTGCCATGAACTATCCCTTGTGGTCCTATATAGCAGAAACTACCAGCTGTCATTTGACCATACCTGATATTAAAAATTAAATAGTTAAAATTACTCTACACTTTAAAGTAAGTGTTCGTACAATGATTACTCGCTTTATTTAGAATTTCAATCATGTATAGCTCTCATTTATAGCCCATGTTCATGTAGGGGTCTTATTATTCCAATATAATGTACTAAAAAAAGACATAAGTTAGAAATAAATCAGTTCAAAAAAAGTAAACTCACATTGTGTTTCCTAGTGCAAACATTTTCTCGTACATTTCTCTTGATGAGTAGTTTGGTATTACCTATAACGTAAAAAAAAAGTCTGTTTATTCTTAGTAATAGGACGAAGTAGTGATACTTTTGTTTTAAACCAAAACGAGAATGTATTCACAAAGAATTTAAGACGATTCTTACTTTTAACTAAATATTAATTCATAATTCACATCATGCGCTAGTATTGGCCGCTAAAAGACAATTCATGATTGCTCATAAACTTTTTTTTAAAGCTGGAGTTTTGTGTTCCATTGAGAGAACAGTAGAAAATGTTTGAGTATTGTATTTGTGTTATACCAATGACCATTGTAGTATGTTTTGGTATGTTGTTTTAGTTTTTAATTTATTTGTTTCCAGAATCTCAGAGTATGCACGGTCACCAGTTGGATTAAATTAAAAACAAGTTTAACAAAAAAACTCCAATAAAGGCAACAGTAGTATACAGGTGTATAAAAGTAATAAATCGATTGCGACAAAACAAATTCGGGTTACTAACTAAAACTGAGGAAAACACAAATTTGAGAGAAAAAACAAAGAAACAACAGTAACACTAGAGTTCAACAAAAACGAACGCCAACATACATTACATAGAAACGAACTATTTTATAAAAACTGCCAACTAAGATTAAAAAGACGAAGTTCATATAAACTGACAAAATCAACAGAGCAAGAAAACATTATCAATCAACAGAGCAAGAAAACATTATCAATCAACAGAGCAAGAAAACATTATCAATCAACAGAGCAAGAAAACATTATCAATCAACAGAGCAAGAAAACATTATCAATCAACAGAGCTAGAAAACATTATCAATCAACAGAGCTAGAAAACATTATCAATCAACAGAGCAAGAAAACATTATCAATCAACAGAGCAAGAAAACATTATCAATCAACAGAGCAAGAAAACATTATCAATCAACAGAGCAAGAAAACATTATCAATCAACAGAGCAAGAAAACATTATCAATCAACAGAACTAGAAAACATTATCAATCAATAGAGCAAGAAAACATTATCAATCAACAGAGCAAGAAAACATTATCAATCCAACAGAGCAAGAAAACATTATCAATCAACAGAGCAAGAAAACATTATCAATCAACAGAGCAAGAAAACATTATCAATCCAACAGAGCAAGAAAACATTATCAATCCAACAGAGCAAGAAAACATTATCAATCCAACAGAGCAAGAAAACATTATCAATCCAATAGAGCAAGTATCAATCCAACAGAGCAAGAAAACATTATCAATCAACAGAGCAAGAAAACATTATCAATCAACAGAGCAAGAAAACATTATCAATCAACAGAGCAAGAAAACATTATTAATCAACAGAGCAAGAAAACATTATCAATCAACAGAGCAAGAAAACATTATCAATCCAACAGAGCAAGAAAACATTATCAATCAACAGAGCAAGAACACATTATCAATCAACAGAGCAAGAAAACATTATCAATCCAACAGAGCAAGAAAACATTATCAATCCAACTGAGCAAGTATCAATTCAACAGAGCAAGAGAAAACATTATCAGTCAACAGAGCAAGAAAACATTATCAATCAACAGAGCAAGAAAACATTATCAATCAACAGAGCAAGAAAACATTATCAATCAACAGAGCAAGAAAACATCATCAATCAACAGAGCAAGAAAACATTATCAATCCAACAGAGCAAGAAAACATTATCAATCAACAGAGCAAGAAAACATTATCAATCAACAGAGCAAGAAAACATTATCAATCAACAGAGCAAGAAAACATCATCAATCAACAGAGCAAGAAAACATTATCAATCCAACAGAGCAAGAAAACATTATCAATCAACAGAGCAAGAAAACATTATCAATCCAACAGAGCAAGAAAACATTATCAATCAACAGAACAAGAAAACATTATCAATCAACAGAGTAAGAAAACCTTATCAATCAACAGAGCAAGTGAAAACCAACTGCAATCGTACAATAAAATGGGCTGTTAAATCGGGTTTTACAGATAGATCATATGCAGCTGTGATTTGGCGTATATGAAACCGACAAAAGAAGAAAGCCATAAAACTAGACAAATTTTACCAACCGAACGGAAAGAACGGATAACGACTGTCATAAGTATTTTCTATAGAGAAACGTCAGGTAAATTGGTTTTATAGCTAGGTTAAAAACCCAATTGTAAAAACAGGTTAACGGCCATTGGTTATCTCAAAAGCTGTACTGCTTGAATATAGTCCAACATAACACAATAATGAAGAACACTGATAGAGCTGTTGGTATAAAACATTTTCAGTGCTACTTTGATATATAGTCCATACTGTGACCAGTGTGTACAAGGTTAATACAAACATAACATTAAGGTGCAACGATAATGGTGCTTTTGAAAGACAAAGTCACATGGCACAAAATAAACATCAAAAGAAATTAGATGTACCTACCATACCGTTAGTTATAACGAGTCTGGGAGCTGCTGGGTTACTTGGAAATAGTCCCATTGGGTGACCAGAGTACATCACTAACGTTTGTTCTTCTGACATCTCTGATAGGTAGGAGAGGGTGATCCAAAACTGAATCAAACATATCGTCATTTTGAGATGTGTACAATCACATGAAATTTAAAAAAACATAAAGGCTTCACAAAACAGGTATAAAACACACTACTTGGCATACAAAATTTTAATTCTGGTACCGATGAAGAGTTTAATCACAACATTGACTTTCCAGCAATATGCTTAGGTGTATGCCTATAACGGGAAGACAAAACTTAAAAGTACGATTTTCTTCTATCTTGTTCATGTAGTTTCGGTTATCCTTGCATTTTTCTATGAACTACAAGCAGACTGACAACCTGTAATTGCTGAAAATCTTTTTTTTTTCTTTGATTTTATTGTTCCCCCTTTTTTGCATTCGTTTTGTTTGGACTTTTCTGTGGCTATTTGTACACATGTATTTGTCTATTAGTTTTTGGTGGAAATGTCGCCATTTTCCAATCATGAACACCGAAAATGATAATATATTCATAAGTGCTTATTGAGTATTGGTTATTGCTCGCCAAGTGGCAATGCTCCAAGTTCTCTTACTTCTTCTTTATCTGCATGTAGCGAATTGCACACACCAATCGCACTGTAATTGATTTGACCCGTAATGAGTGGTTGTCTTCGTGCGCGTATTAAAAACTAGTTAAAACTCATATTCTTTTTTCAAGTAATACCTGGGCCCAGTTCGAGAACGCCTGTCCGTTTCCACCATATGTAACCAATTCTTGGGGGAATTGTGCCACACGAGGGTCTAAGTTATTAAGTATCATATGGATGATTGCTGCGGCCTGTCTGTTTCTGCCAGGTATCTCGTCAAGTGGATAAGCTCTGCAATAAACAACCCCCATAAGTTGAAATGTTGTAGTGACGACTGGAAACTATGATTTGATTATCAACTTATCTTGATTTGAGTGTTGATTATATACTAGTAGCTAATTTGCATATTCGTTTTTCATTGCACTTATTCAAACAGCAAAACCCTTATTTATTTGGTACAGGTCTATACTTACTATTATACAGTCTGTAATACTAGTATTCAAATCAAATTTTAAATTTGTTTATGAATAGACATATAGAAATAAAAGAAATCAAAGTTTGGTCCCAGTAAGATGTTACAAAAATACAATAAAGTTTGTCTAAATCGTTTAACATCCAGTGGACTCATACATATAGACCGACAAAAACATTCGGTAAATTTGATTTAAATCGTTTCAAGCAAATCTGAAGCACCTAAATTATCAAAACCCATCTGCATTCTATTTTTGATATGAGAAGTTGACATTAGCACGTTAATGTGCGTGTGGACCTTTTGGCTAAAATGGCTGTGTTTTCACCTCAAAATTTACTCTGAGTACTGACAAACCTTTGCATCTGGAAAATATTTAAGGCATAGCATGCCCTAGATAAATAAATTTCAAATGAAATCCAAACAGTTGTAAGGTCAAATCAATTACAAAGTTGGAAAGAATTTCAAAATCAAAAGTTTCAAAATGTTGCGCTAAATCTGGCTAAGGCCATTTATTCTTTTTGGGAAAGGAAAACCAATGTGTTTCGAATGATACCAATGCTTCGGTAACAATAAAATTGCACTAAATGATCGTATCAATGATATCTCTTGTAATTACAGGAACACACAAAGCTGGGCTGGCTATACTGTCGGGATCAAAACGTCCTTCAACAGTGGCATCGAATCAAAAACTCATAAAATGCCAGGCTTATGATACATGTATTAATATAATACAAGTACGCAAGTTTCGTCTAGATATGACTCGCCACTGGACCTGGCACTGGAATTAAAACAGTTGGTCGGACAAAGCAATTACGCATTAGAAATCAAAAGTTCAAATCATTGTGCCAAAGCAGGCTCAGGCCATATATGCAGGTATTGGGTGTAGGAAAACTGTAGTGTTTATAAAGATATTACGCATACGTAACGGAAAATATACAGATAATGATTGTATCAATGGTATGTCAGACTGCACAGCACCTGAACATTGATAACAACTGCTTCGCTAGTAGCTAAGCATTAGAAATGACCCCATCATGAATAGTACATGTCAATATAGGAGGATCTACAACTGAACAGGTGATACTTTCGAGCTCGAAACGTCAATCAACAGTGACATCGACCCTGTGATTGTAACACTCATCAACAGTCTTATAACAGTTGTCCCCCTTCATCTTCTTCTAAATGTGCCTGTACCAGGTCAGGATTATGACAATTGTTTTCCATTCGACTCGTTGTGTTATAAAATATTACTTTTGATTTTGTCAGTTTGCTGGATTTCTCCATTTTGAATTTACCTAAGCGTCAGATATTTTTGTTGTATTTTTTCGTCTACAAAAGACTCAGAAGTTTGCCTTACACGGGAATACAAATAATTCAAAATCCAAAGTAATTTTAAATTTGAAGATCAATGAAAACAAAAAATTCCAAAATCTTGTGCTTAATCACAATAACCATACATATGCCTTGAGGGTAGGAATACCTATGTGCTTTGGTTGATATAAACGCTCAACTAACAAGAACTTTACAGAAAATTACTGTATCAATGATACGTCATGTAAATGCAGGAGTTCCCACAACTTGACAGTTGGTACATTTGATATTATTGTCCATCAACAGTGGCATAGACCCAGTGGTAGTAAAAATTCATCAGAATTCCCAGGCGTATATAGATGGAATACATTACACGCGCGTTTAGTATACATAAGACTCACTAAATGGCATGGCGCTGAAATTGAAGATGACAGATTGCAATTAATAAAATACATGCATGATCGGGCATCCAGCGGACAATATTTATGACATGCATGCTAATCCCCCCCCCCCCCCAAAAAAAAATAATAAATTGGGGCCAGTGATGAAATCAAAATCATTTCTCAGCTTTGAGATTGGAATACTCTACCTCATATCAAACGTAGGTAGAAGCCTGTACATGTATATATGGCCATAATTGCGTAACTCATCTGCAAACTCATGCGCTAGTAATTCATGCTGGTCTGGTGCAAAGTATCGTAGTGCATTCTGTAGTGCTAGCTAGAAAGACAATGAAAAATTAAATCTTATGGTTTTACCTATTGTTGAGTAATTTTAAGTATGAACAAAAGAGTACCTTTAACAAACCTGGATCTAATATAGAACATTCGGTCAACCTGATTATCAGTCATGTAAATATTTAACATCGTCATGTAAATATTTAACTCTGACAGCTCGTTTTCTTGAATATAATTTTGAAACTATCTGGCAACCTTAAGTTGACTCCTATTTTGTTTGGTAATATTAAGATAGTCTAACAGATTCGAACGTCCCCGAAACATTACATGTTAAGAAACCTAAGATTAACAATTACGAACTCTATCGAAAACCACTGTGAAATTCCGATGCTTTTGAAGGGTCAGCGGTTGTTTCTTTCCGACTAGACAGTTAATTCACCATGTCGCTGACTGGTTAGAGTAGATCGTATTCGATTACGATAAATTCCTTACTCAACATATCTTATATACTACTTTAGATACAACATGTAAAAATATTACACTTCCTTCAAATGAAGAGGTCGTAATAGTTAACATGCCTGTTTATTCGTCAGTATATGTAACGACTTTACTTCATTTCATACCTGACCACCCACAGCTTTTCAATGACATGTTCGCAAAATCTTTCATATTTAATGGTATTCGGAATTGTCTTGGAATACAAAGGAATGTTTTCCCTCCTTAAAAAAAACTCTGATTCCTTGTCCGGCTTTACTTTTTTGTCTTTTTTTTTTTGTTTATAACGCTTCGTCCTTTTAATAAGCTTTAGATTTTCAAACTATTTGGCCTCATGCATCACTGAATAGACATAATCCCTCCGAAATGCGCATCTGGTGCAGATAAAAATGGTACCGTTTATGTTATTAGATACATCTATTAAATGGCATTGTGTCACTCCTGTTTATTCTATTTTTATCCGAGCGATTTATAAAGATTCCTTGACAAAAACTTTTAGGAATATCGTTAACAAGAGTGTACTGGAATCTTATCTTCTTACCTACACTTGAACTTTTGACTTGAAGTAAACAAAACTAGCAGGATCGAAGAACTGACAACGTGTTTATATCTTAATAATTAAAGTGTTCGAACTCACCCTCTGTTCGGAAGGTGTAAGATCAGGTGTCCTGACCGGTGCGTGTGGGACTGTCTCGTCCCTTTGACGCCTCGTTGGGAGAGGGTCTGGGATACCATCACATACTTCTTTCAGTGAAGACATTATAATCTAAACGGAGATAAATATTTACAACTTAAGTGACTGAACATAACTTATAAATACAGTGTACTATCATTGATACGATAAAGCATAATATCTAAGATTAAGTTCGTCCAGTTGGTGTTGCTTCACAGGAAATAAATACCTTGTTATTCAATTAATGTAAATGTACAATATATATAATTGAAACTTAAAGAAAGAGTAAATAGAAAATAAATGCGCATCTATTTTAAGAAGGAGAGAGAATAGCCATTTGGGCATGATTATTTCATGGTAATCGAAAAATGATTCCATATAAAGACAAGACATGTTCTGTTATAAGAATTGTATAACAAAATTATGTCGCATGATAAACAGAAATTGCGTATATATTAAGACTGTTAAATATTAATGTGCATGGTGTAGAAAGTTATTTAATTTGTAATATTTTTCTTGTAGATACAGTCCATTAGAATTGAAACTAGTCCCTCACAATTCTAATGTATAAAATAAACTTATCATAGATACAAGGATTGATAATTTTTAATTGCGCCAGACGCGCGTTTTGTCTACAAAAGATGCATCAGTGTCGCTAAAAAAAAGACAACCTTTTACAAACAGAACATCGAATAACTCAGGGAACTCAATGACTTGGTATTACAAACAAAGTATGACTAGAATTAAATTGTTGTAATTCATCGTTTGATACACTTCAGTCACTGGTTAAAAAAACAAGCACAGATTCTGTAGTTTATTTTAAAAAAAGTATGATTTTTTTTTGTCCACACATCGTTATTAATGTAATGGAATTTTATGCCACTGTCTTACCAGTGAGAGGTTTAGCTAGCTATATAATCATGATTAATACACAGTTTTCTACATAAGAAATGTCTAGTGTAACAAGTTAGGAACATAACAGTTGTTATCCATTCGCTCTATTGAAGATTTTGTCATTTGCCTATGGAATTTCCGTTTAGAATTTTCCTAGGAGTTCAGTATTTTTGTTATTTTACTATTTCCTTTAACCAGCCTGAATTAAACCGGCCCCGGTCAATCTATCCACATGCTTGTAAAGAATGAATACATATTTAGTGGGTGGTTTTGATCAGACTGTCCTGACCGCACTATTTGGATTGTGCAGTGTGAAATTTATTTTTTTAATTCTAGACTTTGTCGTATTAAAGTATTAAAAGGTGGATGAAAGATACCAAAGGGACAGTTAAACTCATAAATCTAAAATAAACTGACAACGCCATGGCTAAAAATGAAAAAGACAAACAGACAAACAATAGTATACACATGACACAACATAGAAAACGAAAGAATAAACACACGATCCCCAGCAAAAACTAGGGGTGATATCATGTGCTCCGGAAGGGTAAGCAGATCCGGCTCCACATGTGGCACTCGTTGTGTTGCTTATCTGATAACAAATACGGTAAATAGTCTAATTCGGTAGGTCACATTCATGAAAGGGAAGGGGATTGTAGTTACGACGTGAGGAACATATCCGATATCATTTGTGAAACGGTTATTCCATATAACGGTCAACTAATTCGTGATGGCGTCCGTAAAATTTACGAAGGGATGATTTCAACTTCACCATTCAGAACTCTTGGTTTACCTTCCTTGTGAGCAGCAACCCTCTATCAAGAAAATCATGATAGGAAATGCAAGCACGGGAACATCGTGTTAATTGGGAGATCTATGTATATCCTGTATGCAGGTGCTGCTGGAATGTTGCTACTTAGAAATGGAAAGTTCACAATTGGAAAGCTGAAATCATCTCTTTTGTGGTAAAGTTTTGTTTTCAACTGACCATCATTGTCAATTTCTAGATGTAAGCCAAGGTATGAGGCCGACTCAACTGTATCTGTAGTATCCTTTATCTCTAGTTCGATGGGATAGATGCGTTCCACATAGCCACCAAATTTTGAATTATTTAGTGAAAGAACATCATCTATATAGCGGAAAGGAGGGTTAAATGATATTGCTAACTTCTTGTCTTTCTTCCTAAGAAGTTCCTGCATGAAGTCATCCTCATAATAATAAAGAAACAAGTCGTCAAGTAGAGGGGCACAGTTTGTTCCCATTTGAATGCCGACGGTCTGTTGAAAAACACGTCCTCCGAACGTAACAAATATGTTGTCAATCAAGAAATCAAGCATCTTGATAATATCACTTTCAGAGAATTTTTTGTTTGAATCAGAGTGATTTTTTACAAAGTAGGATTTATTCCTTCCTAAGACAAGATACATGTATCTACGTTGGCCATTCTTTTTTTATGAAGCAAAGCAATACCAATTCTTGTAATTTGTCTTTTAGTTTGGAATATGGAATAGTTGTGTAAAGAGTAGAAAAGACAAATGTTTTAATACTGTTACAAGATGAAAAAGAGTTTATGCATTTACTCTATTCATTTAATTATTTATTCTCTGTGACAATTTAATTGGACTATAATTTACAAACACTTATAATTTTCGGACACTTATTACTCTTTTAGTCTATTGTTATTTTTAATTTGTCATCTATTAATCTGTTTAATCCTTTAATTGGTTGTGCTTATATATACATGTATATTGTTATTGTTTGTAAGTTTCTTTACATTTAGTTTTAGTTACAATGGATATTGTGGAACAATTTTGTTATTTAGGAGTATTAATAAGATATAATTGTAAATTTCTTAATACACAGAAACATTGTGCAGAACAAGGTAGAAAAGCTATGTTCAGTATGAAAATAACTACATCATCATTATGTTTAAATGTATTTACAATGCTTAGTCTTTTTGATACTTATGTTAGTAGCATATTAATGTATGGGTGTGAAATATGGGGAGTACACAAATCTCCTATGATAGAAAAGGTCCATTTGGACTACTGCAAAATGTTATTGGGGGTCAAAAGAACGACCTCAAATGTGATGGTCTATTATGAATTAGGTAGATTTCCACTGCAGTATGAGCGTAATTATAGAATGCTTAAGTTTTGGTTCAAAATTTTAAATAGTGACAATTGTATATTAAGGTCTTGTTATAAAGAACTTGTGTTAAATTGTTCAAAATGTATGAATTGGGCAACATATGTAAAAAGATTGATATATAGTCTTGGTATGAATAATTTGTGGGATAATCAGTGGTTGTTAAATGTAGACAGCTCATATTTGCCTTTGATAAGACAGCGTTTGTTTGATCAAGCTAACCAAGAGTTACAATTTTTATTAGATTCTTCTTCAAAGTGTAGATTATATAAGTATGTTGTAACAAATGTAGTTTTGCAATTTTATTTACAGAAATGCATTCCTGTACTTTTTCGTAAATGTATAACAAGAATTCGTTTGTCTTCACATAATCTTTGTATTGAAACTGGACGTTATGTTGGTACTAATAGAAATGAAAGAAATTGTATTTTTTGTGATTTAGGGGTAATAGAGGATGAATTTCATTTTATTCTTCAATGTAGAAGATATACTGATTTGCGAAAAAAATATATAAAAAAATATTACTGGTCTAGGCCATCAACTTTTAAATTAATAGAATTATTATCTGGTGAAAACACAAAACAGCTTTGTAACTTGGGAAAGTATATACATTTCTCTTTTAAATTTAGAAACAGTTTATTGTAATAAAAGATAGTTTGTATTGATGAAACTTCTGACGTCATCTATTGTTTATTATGCGTATTGTTTATATTGTTTGTAATATGCCATATGTATACATTGTACATGTAATTGATTATACTGATGAGCCGTAAGGCTCAAAGTTAATAAAGAATTTGAATTTGAATTTGAAGTTTGGAGTTTGTTTTTCGGTCTTGCTGAAATAAAAGTTTAAGGAGCGAAATCTTCCTGCTTAATTTTCATTTAGCCGGAACGACATTTTACCCGGCCATAAAAAAAAATCATTAATATGCTTGGCGTATTCTAACATCCAACATGACTGAGATCCGAATATATCGTGCCGTTTTCGCCTGTCAAAGAATACACATACTTCAAAAAGAGGACAACTTAATACGAAGTGGCTAGAGTTTTATCTTGTAATCAAAATAAACTATCTACATTAATGTATGAAGATTTACTTGGTGGTGTAAAGAACAGATTGGGGACTGAACAGATCTCTAGTTGTGTCAACTGTAGTGTGGGCAGTAACCGAGATAGTTAGTGTTGATAGTTAGTTTCATTGGATTATAGTATAAGGGTAATAAATGGTAATTTATATGTATCATTTGTGCTAAAAAAAAATGTATACATATAAATGTGTGGCTACTGTTTGGCTTTTACTGTAAATGGTATGAGAACAAAACATAGGATTGCTGCACTATTTTGTAAAGCATGTCTAGTCTAGCGTATAGTCTCTTTTCTTGTGATGTTGGCCAGCTGAACGTGTTATAATCCATTCCTGCAAGGAATTATGTATTTGAATATACAATTCCTTGATATCGTATACATTCTTGATTTTGGGATGTATACCATGTTACAAACAGTTCTGCTTTGAACCATATCAATGTTTGTTGTAGGTTCGACTGCATAATCATGAGTAAGCCGGGGTCCTAAATATTGAACATATAAACCAGCATATTTTAGTTTTGGTCTAATCTGAGACATATGGAATATAATAGCGATAGATTATCTGACTTTAAATTGTTTTTTTTTTTAAAGTTACGGTGATTTGTCATGATGATCGGTTATAACCATCAAGGATGTCACGGTATAGTTAGACTACAAATCCTTGGAACCAGGTATATTAAGTTTGCGTCTTCGCGTTTTCCCGTCACAGCCAGTTTGCTTGTCATATTTAATAAGTCAAAACAATTTACAACATAGCTTCAACTGTTTTGAATCTCGAAATCACAGACATGTAACACATGTTTACTATGTCTCTGATGAAACTGAAACAGAACAAAAACTTTTCTAGCCTTACTCGTGCAGTGAAAACTTTAGAATTTTTTTAATATTTTTTTCTTTTATTTCTTAAACATTTTTTATGCAATGGACATCTAATAACACTTCATTCAGCCATTCCTAATTTTTATATTCCGCTGTTCCGTCGTTTTCACTGTTTCGTGACTTTTTTTTTATTTAAAACTATTTCTTAACTTCATACAAACCGCGGGGAAATCGTTTATCTCCCTTGTATTCATTCATTCAAATCGAGGTCAAATTCAGCATGGATGTTCGAACTGGCAACTGAAAGCGTTATTAGAAACCAAATATGAAGAAGTTTTTCGGGAAACTTGGAAAGAAAAAAGGTGAACCTGGAAGACCAACACCGCCACCATCTCCAAATCTGTCAAATCTTGGGGCAATTGGAGCTGCTGGAGGATTTTATGTTGGTTATGAAGTGAGAGAAAAGGACTTGCCAAAGCTTCACAAAGCTGTTTGGAATGACGATTTAGTAAAAGTAAAGTCCTTAGTTAAGAAGGACGTGAACGGTTTAGATAAGGAAAACAGGTAATTGCACCATTGTTATATAATGCATATTGTGATCAGCTGTCAGTGTGCGAGACGTCCCCATTCCAAACATTGTTGGTCAGCCATCCATGCAGAATCAAAACAAAACATGACAAGACACGATGTTTTCGCGTTAAATGTCACTCGGTGATCTATTGATATTTATTTCATTCTCATATTGTTTTTTTTTTATTATTAATCAACATATTATCTTCTTACATCAGTAATTAAGAATTGTAAAACAAATAGTTGAAGGCAACCCATATACCTGTTATTGTGTACAATGTACGGTGCAGTCCGATGTATCCGCGCACCTAAGACTTATGACTTCACTTCATTCAACTGATAAAACCAATAATTGGATAATTTTGTGTGAACACATTCATAACATACTTTTATTTCATAAAATCTTCTGTTTGAATGGTTTCATCCTTTAGATTTTGTGTAATGTGTGTCCAAAATTAGGAAAACCCCTGTTCTGAGAGTTCCTCCAATGTCTGGTGATTTCACGCATGTCTTCCAAAAATAGCTTATTTGAAATAAAGGAAAGATTTTATACTACGAAATATAGCTGAGATTGTACCAAACACACTTCCAAGGATGCAGAGCAAAAAATATTTCAATCTGATAATAATTTGACTTAAATAAAACAAAAATAATCTGATGATGTAATTTTTTTAATGGAAATTGACCAAATATGGTAAATCACGGGATTGCAGTTATTAATTAATTCTTGAACTTATCAATTTTATTCTTTTTTATCTCTTCGGAAGGCTAAAACAATAACAAGAACGATTTTGTATGTGTTACTGTGTTGATAGGACGAAATCAGCTAATGCGCGATATCACGGGCCGCGCGGACACCGGGGACTCCACTGTACATGTACACATTTCAAATTTGATAAAAATTAAAAATATTTTTTAAACATGGAAAATTAAAATTTTCTTGTAGAATAATTATTAAAATTTATTTAGCAAACTTTTTAACCCGTTGACATCAATAATTTCCTCTTAAAGTTCTTTATTCTTTTCCAAATAAACCACTACATCCTTTAACTTATAGCTATTGAACAATGTATACACAGAGTAATAGTCACTTTGTGTGATATCAAAACTAACCTGTTTTTGGTAACGAGCATTGCATGATACTTTGAGGACTACAGTATAAGTAAGGCAGTTATTGCAACAGCTTTCAAACATTCATTTGTATACAGTTGAAAATATAACAACAGGTTTCTTAAAATGTGTTGGACTACCGTAAGTACTCACTTATAAGTTTGATGTTTTCGGAGTAAATTTCAGAATCCAGAGATTGGTATCGACTTGACTTATAAGCGAGATCCAGAGACCAGAGGAAAAATCCAAGCCAAATAAAAATTAATATCTACATGTAAATAATCAAAATTTGCAAATTTTCAGCATTAATTAAAAATGCAGCTGAAATTCCCAAAATTCGACTTTTTGGCCCATAATTGTAGTGTTTGAATCAAAATTGCAAAAACAGCAAAATTTGAAAATTTGAATGAGGCTGTACGTATACAAATTCCATACATTGAAACTATGCCCATTCCAAGTGTTTTGTACATTAAACGACATTATATGTCAAAAAAGTATACATGTACTAGTCTGGCTTCATGCTTCCATATTCTCTCTATAAAAATCTTCCCTTATTACAAATTCTCGTAAATTCTGTACATTTCTGATATTTTGATACGGTTTTAAACAAATAAGCGCCATGTAAACACTTTCAACTGGGTATTAAACAAAGAAAGATAACTCATGTTTGCACAGTTTGTAATGTTTTGAGCGGGAAATGTAAAAGAGGTCTTCCAATCCCAGTAAAACGGGACTCATTGCTAGCTGTCTGAATAGTGAATCATGGTTAACTGAGATTCGGCAGTGAAAGGGTTAATGAAAAAACAACCAAAATGACTAAAATTAGCAAAGAATTTCATCTAGAGGCACATGCACTAACAGGTTCAGAATAGACTGTGATATCCATCATAGTACTTGAACATGTATACTTCTACATGTCAATGTAAAATGTAGATGGTCCTAATTCTACATCTTTATCTTTTTTAAATTTCAGAACACCTTTACATCTTGCCTGTGTGAAAGGTAATAAACCAGTTGTCCAGGAATTATTGGAGTGGCATGCAAAACCAAATATTGGAGATAATGAAGGCAAAACTCCTCTTCTTAAGGTACATGTATGGCATAAAATATCTTTTGTCATGTTTGTAAATTAACAAAAATATGTATATCAAATAATAAAAATTGTGTAATTGTTATTATCGTCTACCCACTGAATTGCAGTCATTGGCAGTGCATGAAGTCGAAATTTATCAAAATTGTTTCCTGCACACACAAAAAATGTACAATTTGAAACTAAAGAGGTGTTGCCAATGCAACAAACATCTACCAGGAGTAGAATACTAGTATCTGGATTTAAGCAATTCTATGTCACCTAATTGCCTTTCACAATGAGAAAAAATCATACTGTATAGGTGGAATGCTTTCATAATTCCTGTCTGTCTAAAAACTAGTAACTCATTTAAGTGCAAATGTAGTTGACAACTACAATGAACTACAATGTAGGATGAGCCAAAGAAGTGTTGATGCCAGAGTTAAAATGTACAAAAAGTCTTACACATACTGTGTACAATGAATGTATATACATGTACATGTACACATTTTACATGGCAGAACAGTTGTACTGAATTTAATTACAGATAAAGTAATGATAATATCAACTAGAGAAAAAACTTTTATAATGCCATACTGTGCATACAATGTGTCTAGACTTAGTTTTATTATTACAAGATTGCTGATAGATATTAAAGGCAGTTCAATGAGTCCCTTTTTTTTTTACATTTTAGTATTTTCAATGCCATATGTACCCAGTATGAATATTGAAACATTCTATCTGCCTAATCTGGGCCTTATATTTGCCTTATTCATATATACAGGGTACATATAAAACAAAAAAGTGGTATGATTGCAAATGAGCAAATTATAATTATCCGCCATAGTACAAAGTAATAAACATTTGCAGGATCCAGTAGTGAGCAAAACCTTTTCGGTATATAGTCAGCTATAAAAAGACAGCAAAATATGGAACGTTAAGAAAAAGAAAATGAATAGCCTTTATCTAAGGAAATAACACCAAATAATAGACAATGTTGTGAGACAACAACTAACAGTAACCACTGAATAATAAGCTCATGGCTATGTCTTGTGCATATGAATATAAATGATAATGTGGTATGATTGCCTATGAGACAACTATTAACCAGAGACCAAATGACATAGAAGCTAACTGTAGGTCACCATTTGTTTTGATGTCAGCTAGCTAGGTGTTCCTGATCAAAATCATTTTGACAATTCGAAATGAAAGTGGCATCTACATGTATTACTATATTTATCAAAATCGTATATTGGACATGAACATTTGAACTGCCTTCTTTCCCATCCTTTCCCATGTAAAACAGTTATTACTATTTGTTACATTTTCTAATATACATGTAATAAGCTACAGAAAAAGAGGGATATTCATGGTTTTTCTTTCTTTTTAAGATTGTTAATTATAAACTCATATTTATATAAGGTAAAGATGTTTTTAATAAATCTAAGAGGTATTTAAATGGAATTTCAAGTGCTCTTTATTATCAGTACAGATCCATATTTTTTAAATGCCTGTTGTTTACTTAGATTTATTACTTTTATCAATTGATAGAAATCTGTCAGACTAGTAATGAAAACTGTACATTTTTGGGGTAATATCCTTCATATATTGATTAAAGAATTTAGGTTACTGTTAAAAAAATGAAGACCCAAGATCATGAATTGATATTAATCAAAATATACAGATATTGTTTTATTCTCTTTAAACAAATGAAAATGACACTTGATAATGAAAATTTAAAAAATCAGTTTAGAAAGATATTTATTTAGTGTATTGCTTGTACAAGTTGGAATGTTGCAAATCTTGTATTTGGATGTTTATATGATTTAGATATGAACAGAAGGTGATTTTCAGTGTATGTCAATGAGATCCCAACCGAATGACAAAACCATGATTTTTTTTCCTGACACCTAGTAGGGGGATTGAGAATTTACACTGCTTGTGTATGGCCTAGTATGGCTAGTAATGAAATTTGTTTAAAGAGTTATATAATACTAGTATATAAGGACAAACAAAATACTCTGTGTGATCCAAAATAAAATATATATTGATCATTAATGGACAAATATTTGCTTCCTTATTCTTTTGTCAATTATATCAATAATTAATGAATGAACAGTTGGTCTGAATTCCCAATGAATTGGCTGTATCTGTTTACCTGGGACACTTCAAAATAAGTTATTGAAATATTTGTGAAGATAAATCCTTTCACAACTTATACTGATATATAACATGTGAATGGTAGTCCTATTAAATCCTCTTTTCTTAATCAGTACCACAAAAGCGTTTCTCTTATCATTGCCAACATTTAGCATGTGAATTATCATTGGGGTATTAAAGTATTAAGTAAATGTACTTTATAAGGGATTATGTAAGATATGTGATATGCAATGTAAAGAGCCTTAGAATATATGAGAAATGTAAATCTTGTCTTCAAGATAGATTCTGTCTTTTGACTGCAACAGTTGCATAATTGCCATTTTCTTGATTTTGGGCATAATAATTATTTCCATGCCATATCGTTCTTTAGATGTCCCAAGATAAAGTCAAAATATTGTTTGTTTTTATTTAGTTTTGAAATTAATTAAATTTTATTGACAATCCATAAAGTTGTAGCATAGATGTATTACATCTATGTTTGTAGTATTTAAATGGATTGAAATATAAACTAATGGGTCAAGTTAAATTACAGATTAACATGGTTATATAAAATATTTCTGAATATATATATATTTTGCAATTGATTAAAAGCAAATACTAGTATTGTTACTTGATATTTAAGTAAAGCTTTTTATTTGCTTTAGTTCTTCTTGAATTAATGACCACTAAATCAATTAGGGATAGGTATTAAGGTGTATTTGATCACATGATATTATATAGAGCAATAGATAGAAAAAAGGGGGATGAATTTAAACACTCCTTTGTGCCAGAATTAAGAATTAACCTCTAATCTAGGCTACTACCAAACCTATTTATATAGTAGTAAAATGAATTGAATGATTATTTATAATGACCACTGACCCACCATTTGAAATTACAGGTGAAATAAGATCTTAAAAGAAGGAAATTAAAAAGATGCTCATTGTTTTCCTGAAGACAAATTATCTTTAAAAACTTAATTTATAAATTAAAATATTTTAAAACTGAACTCATGATATGTGCACATAGTGATCACATCCACATCTAGAAAATGGGTGTTTTGTATTACATGAAGAGATACATGAAGGATAATGTATGCTCCACTTAAGGGCATTTTGCTTTTTTGGCCTGTTCATTTGTCCATTCGTTCGTCCATTTGTGTATTGTCTGTCCTACTTCAGGTTAAAGTTTTTGGTCAAGGTAGTTTTTGATGAAGTTGAAGTTCAATCAACTTGAAACTTAGTACACATGTTCCCTATGCTATGATCTTTCTCATTTTAATGCCAAATTAGAGTTTTGATCCCTAATTTCATGGACCACTGAACATAGAAAATGGTAGTGTGAGTGGGACATCCATGTGCTATGGACAAATTGACAAGTTGAAATGAAACTTTTTGTATAATCTGTACTTATGCTATTTGCACTTTTATTTAGGCTGTTGAATGTAAGAAAGAAGATTGTGTCATGTTATTACTACAACACACTGCTGATGTTGACACACGAGACAGACTCGGAGATACTGCTGTACATGTTGCTGTTAAAAATAGTTTTACCAATATTTTACGTCTCCTGATTAAAAGTGGAGCAGACATCAATATCAAAAATAAGGTTAGTTGTACTTTTGGTAATGTTATACATATCTTTATTTGACAAGTTCCAGCTTGGTTATGATTTAAAAAAAACAAAACATAGGAGGTAATAACTATTGGCCACCGTACAAGTACAGCTTTCAACAATGATCCAAACCCATACCATACAGTGGACTATCAGAAGCCCTGAAATGACAAATGTAAAACAATTTAAAAAAAAAGTCCAAAATTTATGTACAAAACAATAAAAGATATACAAATGTATAATATTTTCTGTAATGCCATGTTTTATGTTGTAGAATGGTTTTGCTCCTTTGCATCTTGCTGTGAAGAATAAGAAAGATGAAGTGACAAAGATATTGTTACAAAACAGAGCTGACTTTGATGTCATGGATGCTGATGGGAGGTAAGGAAATGCATGGATTTTATGTCACGATTTTGGTTACTTTTTATCTCGACTGCATGAGGGGCTGACACGCTTTTGGGATGTGGGAGATTGGGGTTAATGAAAGTGGGATCTTGTTATAAGAATGAAATAATGTTAGGGAAGTATGGAAAATGAACGTAATAGTTCGGGGAGTGGACTAACCCAACTTTATTATGCTTTAAAAAAAGTTGTATTAACAACCAAAGATTCAAACAGATCTTGGCTGATTGTAATCAGAGGCAATATTTAAGAAATATATTACAAATGTTTATAATTGAAGATAACATGGTAAAACTACATTTAAATTATTTGAAATATTGATTTAAGTGGATGCTGATTTTTTTAAGCAAATGCTTCATTTTTTTCAGGACCCCATTGATGTATGCTTGTTATGAAGGGGCAATCACTCAGGTGAAAGATTTGATAACAGTTGGTGCAGACACCCAAATTAAAGATACAAAAGGTATTTAGACTTGTTTTGATTTTTTTTTATCATAATCAGCTTTAAAATGAGTCAATGATACTTCGAATATATTTTTTTTAAATTTGTCCCTTGACAAGATATTAGAAAGAAGTTAAGGTGCTTTTATGTGCCTCACCAAGAATAATTTTAAAAATATATTGGAAGATTTAAAATAAGTATTGGATTTGATTTTAAATTGAAACATACAAAAAACCCAGACAACTTTGACATCAGTCCTTTCACAAACAGGCAATCTTAAATCTTAAAAGCGAATTCAGGATTTCTTATTCTTGATTCCAGGATTCAATGCTGAAGATATAGCCAATCAGAAGGGTCAGCACGCCTGTTCTCATCTGCTGATAGAACATAACAACAAACAGTCAGGTAGTGTGGCCAGTACACCAAGGATGCCATCCATATCAAGTAGAACTACCACCCCTAGACAGGAGAATAATAGTGATTTAATGTTTGGGTTGCCTGCTACAAATATGGCAAATGGTAAGTAAATAATTATTTCATCAGTATGGCAAGCTTTTCTGGGAATACAAGTTTAGCATTATGACATACAAACATTATGATAGCTAAAAAAAGGAGACAGGCACTCACTTTCCTTTAAAAAAAAGAAAATACAGAAAATATTCAAATGTACACAGTGAGTAAATTATTGCCAATATTTGTAATATATAAGACATTAGAGTTGGTTTCACACAAATATTAATAAGGTTTATCCTAAGTCGTGAAAAATTCACTATACTTAAAATCAATCATAACAGTTGTATTTCCTTTGTGAAACGGACTCCTGGTATTTAGTTATGAAATTAACAGATCCTAAAATATATCAAACATTGCAGGGGGGAATCAAGACTGATACATATTTTAATGAACAGATCTTGCATTCTGATTAGGTTCATAGTGATTTTAATTGGTTTTACTACTTATATATAAGTAAATAATACATATTTGAAAATTGTAGATTATGACTCTGATGAAGATGGCACTTTTAGTAAAAGTGCTGGAGATGACTCTTGGAAATCTGACGCTGACATGAGTCTTAGTCTACATGGAAAGGTGAGAACACTTACATGTGTAAGCATGTCTCAATTATGTTAATAATGTATAACTTCATAAATACAAATGGTTATATAGATGTGAAGAGACATTTGAGTGACTTTAAGTTATATGTAGTTAACAAGGGGATATATATGAATTTATAAAAACATAAAATTATTTATTTGAATAAAGTTATTATGACTGGTCGCAAACATGACATATGTGATTACACTATCAATGGTCATACATGTATATGAATAGTTTACTGGCCAGTAATTTGGTTTGTTCTATAATGACATCATAGAATTGTCATAACAGTACTAGTAATGTCACTGTTTTCAGGAGTCATAAAGATTTTTGTACCTTTTAACATTATAGTACATTTGAATTTCACCTGAAAAAGAATGAAAATAGATTCAAAAGTAGAATCATAAATGAAAATTTTGCGTAATATTTCAGTACATTATATCTTAACTAATGGTTTTAATTTATTAATTTCTGATAGAGAACAGGAGGTTTCAAACTACCTTCACCTACTTTAGTAAGTTACCTTGTGTTGTCTGAACTCATTGTGCAATATGTTGTGACATGTATTGATAGGATCATTTTGGCGTTTTGCATTTGCGCCGATCTGCATTTCATTTGCGCAGATTTTTTCTTTCATTTGCGCTGATTTTTGTTTTCATTTGCGCCGATTTTATTACAGGTAAATTACAGGTGAATAGATATAAGAAAATGTGATATGAGTGTCAATGAGAGAACTCTCCATCCAAGTCATGTTATTTTTCATTTATCATTATAGACCTCTTCCATTTGCCAATTGTACAAATGTGTTGAATTGTCAATCACATCATGTATATAACTGTTGTCCTCTGCTCACCACTGGAAGGTGGAAAAAGGCCTACAAGATACATCTCCTGACTTTTTTCCTTGTTGACCGTATCTGTAGTTCTTTAGCATCTGTCTTTCGGACATCTGCCACATGGTTATGCCCGATCTGTGTTTGACAATAGAATCCGTGGTAAATCTGGCTTTACGAGATTTTATGGTACATAAGTAAGATATGTAGTTATGTTTCAGAACACTGACCTTCTGATATGTATGGCCCTCGATGATTAAAGAATTAACTCCTCGGTCCGTTTCAGTGTGCAATATGTCCTTTAAGTTACAACGAAGTTACAGTACAATATGAATCAAAATTAACTTATACATGGATGAAAAACAATTATAACCATATTTTACCAATGGTATAGCACAGACTGTACATGTACAAGTTTTATCTTACCTGTAAATCTAATAAGAAGCAAATATAAAATCGGCGCAAATGAAAAAATGAAATCGGCGCAAATGAAAGAATGAAAATTTTCAAAATCGGCGCAAATGTCATACATACGATCATTTAACTTCCATGTATAGGAACTCAGTACAGTTACATGTACAAATGAATTATGAAAATTAAAGATATTGCAACATGCAATTATAGTGAATATGCATGCAGATTTAATTCATGTACTATTGGAAATGATTTTAAATGATACCAAAAATTATCAACTTATGCCAATATAAATTCTGGTTCTTTCAAGATTGTGGTAATGATATTCTATCATACCCAAAATAATTTTAAATAACTCACGAAAGCCTGTATCCTGAAGTATAAGGGCTAAATATAATATTATCTGATCATTCATTCAAGTCTGAACCCATAAAATTACTGAAATTACATGTTAAATATATTTCTATTAATTATTTTGTCTTGTCTTGTTTGAGTAATTTGCTATATTGTGAACACTCTAAGCTTAAATTCTCATTCATTATAACACTACTTCCCATACTACTGAAGAAATTTAAGATACCACATAGATATTGCAATGAGTTCAGAAGTTGTGAACTTGCTATGCAAACTTCCAAATCACTATAGTCATTTTAGACATCATGTACACAATCTGTGGTAAAAGGATCTTTTACCTGGGTGAGATCTAGGCTATACCATTTATTAATCACAATATTTTTTTCCACACTTTCACAGGTGCCGTCAAGGTTCCTTATATGTGCAATTGAATTATACTCATTTATTTATGTGCTGCAAAATTACATAAACATTTTTACAAGTCCAAATATTATTGTACAAGTTAACTTCACCACAAAAATGTATATAATACATATCATAAAAGAATGATGCTGCTTTTGCTTTTTGAATTAAACTTATAAGAGTGCTGTGGCTTAATAAAGAAAAATTAAAACATGTTCAATTTTTTGAAAATAATTCATCTAAATATGTTATGAAATGTTAAAATAAATTGTAATAAATTAATTAGTAATGAAAACCAACCGTACAAGGGCTGTATAGCCAGTCAAAGTCGTTAAAAATTTCCATTTTTTGTAATAAAAACAAATAAAAGAAAGAGAAAAATGAGTTGAAAAGTCCAAACAGGCTGAAAGAGTATTGTTTATAAATAATTCAGTCTCATGAAAATAAATTTCAAAATATTTTTATAAATAAAGGATGATACAGATGAGGAAGTTGAAATGCCGAGGGATGAGGTAGGTACAAGTGCTGCCCTCTGTATTGTGTGGTAGGTGCAGAGGTCATGACCTCATGTTGTGGTAGAGCCATTTTTCTGTGCATTATAGATATTTCTATTATAAGCAGACTTTTACCACATTCAAATTGATGCTATTGTATACTGTACACCACCTCACCTTTATTTTGTGTTTTGTAATGTTTTTGATATCTTAAATATTTATTTTTGTAAATGCACCAATCAGAAATCACTATATGTTAGAGGATTTTATACAGGTGAAGGATATACTTGTATCATATTGTTTAGTTTGTTATAGGTATGTTTTACAAGTACATATGATTATGAATAGAAAAAAAACAAGTAATTCTTATGAAATGTAGAAAGAAATCTTTACTTATAGTTTCTATTTGCTTATTTTATCATTTAAAAGTTTAGTCTGAGTTTATTTTTCTTTCACTTTAAAACGTCTGTTTAAACAGAAATATTTTGTCCTAGGAAAAAGCTGTTATATAAATTCTATGATTTCTTGTGTAGTATCTTTCTTTATGTTAACTGCACATTTTGTTTGAGACTTCAACTTATTGGATAAGCATTATTTTAAAAATTTAGATTGTATATTATTAAACTAATCATTTAAGAATATATCTTGTCCTTTTTTTTGGATTTAAACCAATTGACCCAACAAATTTTAACATATCACATCTTACAAGATAAATATTGTGCATTTGTGTCCGACATTTTATCTTGTGATAACATTATACAGCTGAATTGCATGGTCTTATTTGTCCAGTCATCGAAGATAATTTGGCTTTAAGGTGTATGCAATGAATATGATTATGTTTACAGATTCCAGATATAAAATCTTTTAAATTATATTTTTCTTCTTTTAAACATATGTAACTCATTTCATAGAAATGTAAACCAGTAAAAATACAAGTATAAACATCAATATTTCAGCATAACCTATGATCAATTGTTATTGTAAAACTGGAGAAAAATGAAATGATTGTCCTTTGAATTGATAACCAATATTTTAATGTAACAGTACTTTTATTGCTGTTCTTCATCTTCTGATTTGCTGGAAATTCTTCAGGTCTGAACAAAACAGATCACTTATTACAGGAAGATCCATTTTCCTATTGTCAAATACCAAAACAATTCATTTGCAGACTTTATGCACCATTTATGGGCATCATGTTTTCTGGTCTCTGCATATGTTTGTTCATTCGTTGTCTGTTCGTCCATTTGTCCCGCTTCAGGTTAAAGTTTTTGGTTAATGTTTTTGGTCGAGGTAGTTTTTGATGAAGTTGAAGTCCAATCATTTTTATCCCATTTTCATGGTCCACTGAACATAGAAAATGATAGTGAGGATGGGGCATCCGTGTTATAGGGACACATTCTTGTTTTAATTAATGTTTAGATTGCTGTACATTCATGAATTATTGCATTCATTTTTGTTGTTGCATTTTTAAAGAAGGGACAAAAAGGCAAGACTAATAATTGTGAAGTAAAAAATTCTGAATAAAGACATATGTAACAGATATCAGAATCAAGTTCTTATTACATGTATTGCGATCCTCACCTGGTCACATTATTCACAATGATATCTGAATTAACAGTATTCTCAAATAGACTTCTAATACTTCAGATTACTTCAGAGAAAGTGTTATATGTCCACATGATATCAGTAACTTGCCTCCAATAGTACTGAGTTTTTCTGTGAAATAGAATGTTATATGTATTTTAAGGTTAGCATGCATTGATTATTTGACAAGTTATAAATGAAAGGTCCTTTGAAAATCACTTTATACTAATTTTGTTAATGGTTTGATGTAATATTTATATATTTTTATCTTTACAGGGTGCAACGCCAAAAGTCAATCTTGCCAAAGCATTAAATCGTCTTTCTACTGGAAGTGATGCGTCAGATAATGAAGGTATTGTAGGATTTTGTTTAACAGCATGTCTAAATCATTTATTTGCATGCCTAATTTTTGAATTATTTTTTAAGTCAAATCTTGTTTTTTTTCTTCATCTGAGTGAATATAGAGATGATGGATGTTTAAATCTTTTATAATGAAATTTCAACTAGATTTTATTTGGTTATTTTTCATGGAGTCAAAAATCAATATTAATTTATTCAACGAATTTGTTTTTTGTTCTTTGATGTTTGGAAAGCCAAATCTAACCATCATTGAAATATAAGTAAATTATCTGTAAAACATTGTGTTCTGAGAAAACTCTGTTAATTTAGGAGTTGAATTATAATGATAAACAAGGTTTGACTTTTAACATAGTAATGTCAGAATAGAAGATAGGAATCTCTGTATTTTTACATAAACAAGGTTTGACTTTTAACACAGTAATGAATAGAAGATAGGAATGTCTGTATTTTTACACAGTTTTATGCATGAATAAAGTAAGAAATGTATTTAAGTTAGTTATGTCTTATCTTTAGCTCTTCGTTCCTGTTTGAGAAAGAACAGTTCATTTTCAGGTAACATGAGTTGTCTGCCCCTTGGTGTTTGCAACATTAACAAATCTTCCTGACTCAACTAAACCTTCCATGATTTGAATTTTATTCCTTTGTTTTTTTAAACCTAGCATATTTTATTTTTAAAAGGACAGGAGAGAAAAAAAGACTGGCATGTTCAATAGACTCTGAATCCTGATTTTAAATGAAATATATGAACAACTGAATTTCCTTGTTTCTCATCTCAAACTATCAAAAAATATATATTTCTGTTATTTATGTTAAGAAATTAGCAAGAAACTAAGATTCTGAAAGTTTTCATACATTTAATTTTATTCAACATGCTATGCTAAGAGAGAAAAGTCTGGAAAATACTTTCCTTTGTATACAATTTTTTGAAGAAGAGTTTGTTTTTGTTTTGAATAATAATTGCAGATGTACGCTTTTGAAAATATTACCCAGAATGCATTAGATTCTGAAACGGCGAATTGAACATCATCTTGGTTCATAAATGTGTTTAGAAAATCCATTAATCAGTATTTTTCTTCATAAGTTGTACATTCTTCATGGTTTTTAGCATACAATGACATGGTGAACACAGCTGATTTACAGCTATTTTTTCTTAGATTATAGTATTTAGAAAAAAAATTTCAACAGCTTTGGGCAATGGACTTTCTTAACATTAGCTGTCTTTTGAGTATGTTTACACTCCTATGCTGGTTGTTTGACTTTTTTATCTGCTGCAAATGTCTTTGCTGCAATGGTATAGAAGGAATGGAAGCTGAACTTGAGAAATGCTGATTGTAGCTGTAAAAAAAATTTTTTTTGGGTCATACAGCAAATTGATGTATGGTAGAATTTACATGATAAAAATTATGAAATAATTCAAGTTTAAAGAAGATATGAAATAAAAGAAGCTGCTGTAAAGTTCTCAAATATATAAACAGATTTATTGCTCCAATTAGACCCTCATTTATCCATACTCAATAAATAATCATAAAAGAGAAAATGTTGACTTGTTTTCTAAATTTGCATTTTAGCAACAATGACAACTGGTATAAGAAATGTGTATGTTATCTAGTCTGAAGAGCACTGTTGTGAACTAGATACATGTATTATTTGTTTGTTTTTGCCATCAACAACTTAATTTGTAAACAACTGAAAATAACAAATCTTTTAGTAGAAACATAGTTTTAAATACTTTCTATTTTTTCGGATGATTGAATACATTTTGCATTTTCCTCATCAGCTTTTAATCTATTTCTTATTTCAAACAGATAAAGAAGGTGACAGTCACAGTGAAGGGCATGATATACCTGTCAAAAGACTCTCCGCCAAATCTATCCAATCCGTTACCTCGGCTGAGATTGAATGGTCAGACGAAGATGAGAATTCTCCTGTCAACACACCTAGAAAATCATCCTCATCAAAAGTTTCCTTTATAGATAAAGATGTATCAGAAATACATGAAATTGTAAGTTATTTGTATGTTGTAGTCAGAATATGATAGTACATGTAGTAGTATTTAGACAGTATGGTATGTGAATTGACTATGGTCATTGTATTGAATAACATATACATTTGTACCTGTACCTGTACAAATGATCTCAGACGACACCACTTAGCAGCCAGTAGCCAACTGCTTGTGATTCAAACAGGGGTTGAAATTGGGGCTGGTCCAGTAGTCTTGAGACCAGTAGAATTTGCGTCGGACCAGTAGATTTTGTCAGCTGGTGGTCAAGTGGACCAGAAGAAATTTGTGGATAAAACTCACTGATTGCATCGCAATATTTGTTGGTTTGCAAACAAATGTACCTGCAAAATTAATGTCACCGTATTGGGAGTACTAAGTATTGCAATTGATCAAGTTAATTAATATCTCGCGTCCTTCACAACAAAACAAAATGTGGAAATGTTTGGAAGGACTGCCAGACAAAAAAAAAAAAAGTGTCACTCAACAGTAAGTTAGGAATTAAGGTGGTACCCAACACTTTCACTAAAATTAATTTGGCTCGTTTAATTTTCATAAAATTTTGTCAAAGGATTTACTTTCACCCTTTAACAAAAATATAAAAATTTCAAAATTTTTTAACCAACTGTTTTGTCAGAAAAATTACACTGGTTATATAGCAGTTTGGCAAACACCAATTTTGATCATTGAGAAGCTTTATATTCCCTTTACAACACAACGTAATTAAAACGTTAAGCTGATTTTACAGAGTTATCTCCCTGTAGTGTTAGGTACCACCTTAAGTAGATGAAATTGACAAAAGAAAACATAAATATCAAAAATCCTAGGAAAGAGATCCCAAATTGTTAAATTATATATATTCGATTGCAATGTAGTGAATTGTATAACCATGTGGAAAAAAAATTGTCCTTGCTATTGAAATGTGGAATATTTCTAGGCCGTGCTCCAGACGACACAGTCAGGCACCCTATGGTTCTTGTAAGGATTATGATGATGTGGAAGACAATGGTGACATTTTTTCTGTCCTTAATCCTGATTTTGTTAAAGAAAATCATTGATATATGAAAGCCTTTATCAAAATCAGGATTGAGACTCTTCTTCTTGTCTAATATATGTAAAAGAAAGCATGAAAATAAAAGTAAAAATCTATCATTTATATTACAGATTGTCAAATGAATGTCATTTTTGCAGGACCAGTTGATTTTTTAGTTCACTGGTCTGGCTGGCCAGTACACAAAAAAGCTTAAATTCGACCCCTGTATTCAACCTTAGATTTGAATAAAAAAGAAGATGTGGTATGATTGCCAAGGAGACAACTCTTCACAAGAGACCAAATGACATAGAAATTAATGACTTTTCTTCATTTTGCGGCTTTAAACAATGAGCAAAGCCAATACTGCATTGTCAGAGGGATAAACATAGAAATACATCTAACAAACACTGTTGTTTTGGCCAGGTACTTGTACATCCCAACAACAAAAAGACACTAAGTACAGATCTAAGAGTACTCATAGCCATACTATTAAAAATTATTATCTGGGTATGTTTAAAAAGATCTACTACACATTTTTTAAATATTTTTCAGACTGCAACAGAAAGTGAAACTGACGATGGTGGAGAATACCAAGGGTCAGAGGCCAAACGTCCAAAATATGACAACACATTTCAACAACAACAGGTAACTTACAACTGCAAAATCATGTATGCTTTTATGTGTCTTTAGTAAATGGTTTTCTCTTAAAAGAACAATAGAAAATAATTTAATATATCTAAAATAATAGTATTGTTCAATAAATAATATTGATTCATTTGTACCAGTAAACATAGAAATTACTTGTATATCATGATTTTCAGTAGGTTTTCATCTATCATAATTAGGTAATGAAACACAATGACACATCACTGTGTAAAAATACCTTTTGATTTTTTCCAGAATACTGGATACACCCCAACAGGTTTGACAGGTGTTGCTAATGATGAACTGAGCCAACAGAAAATGAAAGGTATGAAAAGAATATAGAACTTTACTCTCGTACTTTTAAATAACTTTATGTGGATTTCAAAAAATTGACAAAAATATAACTTTTAGCATGATATGAGTTGATTCAGGATAATATATGAGTTGTTTAAAAAAACTGCATGCAGTATATTGATACAGAGATTTAACAATTCTTGTGCATTAGACTGAAAGTCATCACACAAACTAAATCTATAAACTGGAATAAATATAGAGTATTTTGAGCATGCATTACTAGTAATATGTGAAATAATTAGCATAACGATAACTTGAGATAAGTTTTGTTTAATTTCTGTGTTACAATTATTTGTCCTTGATATAAGAATTACAACTATATGCATGAAACTAACTTTGTTATTTTGTATGTCTTGTTTGTTAAGGAAAAAACAGGGGTAATGTTGCTAAAAGAACCTTAGTTTGTTGTAAAGATACTAAATACACACTGTTTTAGTCTGAAATTTTCCAAATAATTAAAGTAGTATATCAGCAGATTGGGATCATTTTCACAATTACTACAAGCTGAAAGATTAACAAACTTTTATATATATCACATTGTAAAAACAGTTGTGTTTAGTAACTTTGTGTTGTATTTTGCTAGTTGATTTTAAGTTTTTGTTTGTTGAACACCATTGTTAAATAGTTGTACATGTTAGATTATGTGAGTTGTATATTTATTTTAGAATAGCAGGCACTCAAGACAAAACTTGTATGCCTTATTAGCACTGTTGTGGAATAGTTATTCTGAAAAAATTTGAAGACATTTTTTGAAATCTGATAAAATTCAAACCCAAAATGTGAATCCTATCTCAAGAAATTCTTTGCAAGATTTTAAACTCAAAAGAGTTTTATCTCCCAATACACTTTATACTGAAATCTGGTGTGAAAAAACATCATTCTCCCATTGAGATAAACGATATTTTAATTGTCACAAATTAAAAGTACCTGTACTAAAACCAATTTTTTCTGGGAGCTTGTCACTTTAATTTTAAATTTAAATCTATGGAGCAATATTTGAAAAATTGTTGCCATGTAGAAACTTGTTTTTATCTTATCTTAGATGAACACAATTTCAATTTGACAATATAGACCATGATGAAACATTTCCAACATTAAAACATTGTGAGGTGGAAACGCATGTTTTGTGTAAAACTTACTGTGGCTTAGACACTTCATAAGTCCAAAACCACAGTGAATATAAGGCAGAAAAGTTTCAAGGATTCCAACAGCATGTTGTTGTTTATAAGCACATTTTAGCATGTTGTTATTGTTTACAGTTGAGAATGAGTATGCCAATGGTACCGGTATGTTGTACGAGTGTTCACTGCCTTATCTTTCTCTCATCATTTTCTCTCTCTCCTTTAACAATTCAATTCTAACATCAGTTA